>NC_057814.1:22996248-22997334 GCF_018294505.1 Triticum aestivum | reverse complement strand
ATCCAGTTTTTGCCTTAACCCTCACAACTTTCTTGCACATGCTCTGTGGATGAAATGATGATACCATGCCAACTTTCAACCTTTTCAGAGTTCATTTGAAATGCTTTTCAATTTTAGGGTCTTATAGCTCAAAATAATTAGTAAATGAATGAAAAATAACAAATGAAGTCAGAAAGGATTGAAAAATGATGATGTGGCTTTAAATGGTGCATTTTGAACACACAAAAAGTCAGGAGTCCAAATAAGTTTAAAAAAATGATATCCCTTTGCAACAGACGAGTTTCCGTATGAAATCCTGATACTTTGAAAGAGATTATCCGTTTTGTACACGAAGTGCATCCAGTTTTTGCCTTAACCCTCTCAACTTTCTTGCACATGCTATGTGGATGAAATGATGATACCATGCCAACTTTCAACCTTTTCAGAGTTCATTTGAAATGCTTTTCAATTTTAGGGTCTTATAGCGCAAAATAATTAGTAAATGCATGAAAAATGACAAATGAAGTCAGAAAGGATTGAAAAATGATGATGTGGCTTTGAATGGTGCATTTTGAACACACAAAAAGTCAGGAGTTCAAATAAGTTTTAAAAAATGAAATCCCTTTGTAACAGACGAGTTTCCGTATGAAATCCTGATACTTTCAAAGAGATAGTCCGTTTTGTACACAAAGTGCCTCCAGTTTTTGCCGTAACCCTCTCAACTTTCTTGCACATGCTATGTGGATGAAATGATGATACCATGCCAACTTTCAACCTTTTCAGAGTTCATTTGAAATGCTTTTCAATTTTAGGGTCTTATAGCGCAAAATAATTAGTAAATGCATGAAAAATGACAAATGAAGTCAGAAAGGATTGAAAAATGATGATGTGGCTTTGAATGGTGCATTTTGAACACACAAAAAGTCAGGAGTTCAAAGAAGTTTTAAAAAATGAAATCCCTTTGTAACAGACGAGTTTCCGTATGAAATCCTGATACTTTGAAAGAGATAGTCCGTTTTGTACACAAAGTGCCTCCAGTTTTTGCCGTAACCCTCTCAACTTTCTTGCACATGCTCTGTGGATGAAATGATGATACCATGCCAACTT
>NC_057814.1:22994458-22994918 GCF_018294505.1 Triticum aestivum | reverse complement strand
CAACTTTCAACCTTTTCACAGTTCATTTGAAATGCTTTTCAATTTTAGGGTCTTATAGCTCAAAATAATTAGTAAATGCATGAAAAATGACAAATGAAGTCAGAAAGGATTGAGAAATGATGATGTTGCTTTGAATGGTGCATTTTGAACACATAAAAAGTCAGGAGTTCAATTAAGTTTTAAAAAATGAAATCCCTTTGTAACAGACGAGTTTCCGTATTGAATCCTCATACTTTGAAAGAGATTGTTCGTTTTGTACACAATGTGCATCCAGTTTTTGCCGTAACCCTCTCAACTTTCTTGCACATGCTATGTGGATGAAATGATGATACCATGCCAACTTTCAACCTTTTCACAGTTCATTTGAAATGATTTTCAATTTTAGGGTCTTATAGCTCAAAATGATTAGTAAATGCATGAAAAATGACAAATGAAGTCAGAAAGGATTGAAAAATGATGA
>NC_057814.1:22993405-22994236 GCF_018294505.1 Triticum aestivum | reverse complement strand
TGCATTTTGAACACATAAAAAGTCAGGAGTTCAATTAAGTTTTAAAAAATGAAATCCCTTTGTAACAGACGAGTTTCCGTATTGAATCCTCATACTTTGAAAGAGATTGTTCGTTTTGTACACAATGTGCATCCAGTTTTTGCCGTAACCCTCTCAACTTTCTTGCACATGCTATGTGGATGAAATGATGACACCATGCCAACTTTCAACC
Organism: Triticum aestivum; assembly: GCF_018294505.1. NCBI lineage: Eukaryota > Viridiplantae > Streptophyta > Magnoliopsida > Poales > Poaceae > Triticum > Triticum aestivum. The sequence goes on along the minus strand of NC_057814.1, from coordinate 22,994,025 downwards.
TTTTCACAGTTCATTTGAAATGATTTTCAATTTTAGGGTCTTATAGCTCAAAATGATTAGTAAATGCATGAAAAATGACAAATGAAGTCAGAAAGGATTGAAAAATGATGATGTGGCTTTGAATGGTGCATTTTGAACACACAAAAAGTCAGGAGTTCAATTAAGTTTCAAAAAATGAAATCCCTTTGTAACAGACGAGTTTCCGTATGAAATCCTGATACTTTGAAAGAGATTGTCCGTTTTGTACACGAAGTGCATCCAGTTTTTGCCTTAACCCTCTCAACTTTCTTGCACATGCTATGTGGATGAAATGATGATACTATGCCAACTTTCAACCTTTTCAGAGTTCATTTGAAATGCTTTTCAATTTTAGGGTCTTATAGCTCAAAATAATTAGTAAATGCATGAAAAATAACAAATGAAGTCAGAAAGGATTGAAAAATGATGATGTGGCCTTGAATGGTGCATTTTGAACACACAAAAAGTCAGGAGTCCAAATAAGTTTTAAAAAATGATATCCCTTTGCAACAGACGAGTTTCCGTATGAAATCCTGATACTTTGAAAGAGATAGTCCGTTTTGTACACGAAGTGCATCCAGTTTTTGCCGTAACCCTCTCAA
>NC_057814.1:22990195-22990975 GCF_018294505.1 Triticum aestivum | reverse complement strand
GATTTTCCGTTTTGTACACGAAGTGCATCCAGTTTTTGCCTTAACCCTCTCAACTTTCTTGCACATGCTCTGTGGATGAAATGATGATACCATGCCAACTTTCAACCTTTTCAGAGTTCATTTGAAATGCTTTTCAATTTTAGGGTCTTATAGCTCAAAATAATTAGTAAATGCATGAAAAATAACAAATGAAGTCAGAAAGGATTAAAAAAAGATGATGTGGCTTTGAATGGTGCATTTTGAACACACAAAAAGTCAGGAGTTCAAATAATTTTTTAAAAATGAAATCCCTTTGTAACAGACGAGTTTCCGTATGAAATCCTGATACTTTGAAAGAGATTGTCCGTTTTGTACACGAAGTGCATCCAGTTTTTGCCGTAACCCTCTCAACTTTCTTGCACATGCTATGTGGATGAAATGATGATACCATGCCAACTTTCAACCTTTTCAGAGTTCATTTGAATTGCTTTTCAATTTTAGGGTCTTATAACGCAAAATAATTAGTAAATGCATGCAAAATGACAAATGAAGTCAGAAAGGATTGAAAAATGATGATGTGGCTTTGCATGGTGCATTTTGAACACCCAAAAAGTCAGGAGTTCGAATAAGTTTTAAAAAATGAAATCCCTTTGTAACAGACGAGTTTCCGTATGAAATCCTGATACTTTGAAAGAGATTGTCCGTTTTGTACACGAAGTGCATCCAGTTTTTGCCGTAACCCTCTCAACTTTCTTGCACATGCTATGTGGATGAAATGATGATACCATGCCAACTTTCAAC
>NC_057814.1:22987260-22987653 GCF_018294505.1 Triticum aestivum | reverse complement strand
GATTGAAAAATGATGATGTGGCTTTGAATGGTGCATTTTGAACACACAAAAAGTCAGGAGTTCAATTAAGTTTTAAAAAATGGAATCCCTTTGTAACAGACGAGTTTCCGTATGAAATCCTGATACTTTGAAAGAGATTGTCCGTTTTGTACATGAAGTGCATCCAGTTTTTGCCGTCACCCTCTCAACTTTCTTGCACATGCTATGTGGATGAAATGATGATACCATGCCAACTTTCAACCTTTTCAGAGTTCATTTGAAATGCTTTTCAATTTTAGGGTCTTATAACGCAAAATAATTAGTAAATGCATGAAAAATGACAAATGAAGTCAGAAAGGATTGAAAAATGATGATGTGGCTTTGCATGGTGCATTTTGTACACACAAAAAGTCA
>NC_057814.1:22986014-22986795 GCF_018294505.1 Triticum aestivum | reverse complement strand
GAAGTGCATCCAGTTTTTGCCGTAACCCTCTCAACTTTCTTGCACATGCTATGTGGATGAAATGATGATACCATGCCAACTTTCAACCTTTTCAGAGTTCATTTGAATTGCTTTTCAATTTTAGGGTCTTATAACGCAAAAATAATTAGTAAATGCATGCAAAATGACAAATGAAGTCAGAAAGGATGGAAAAATGATGGTGTGGCTTTGCATGGTGCATTTTGAACACCCAAAAAGTCAGGAGTTCGAATAAGTTTTAAAAAATGAAATCCCTTTGTAACAGACGAGTTTCCGTATGAAATCCTGATACTTTGAAAGAGATTGTCCGTTTTGTACACGAAGTGCATCCAGTTTTTTCCGTAACCCTCTCAACTTTCTTGCACATGCTATGTGGATGAAATGATAATACCATGCCAACTTTCAACCTTTTCACAGTTCATTTGAAATGCTTTTCAATTTTAGGGTCTTATAGCTCAAAATAATTAGTAAATGCATGAAAAATGACAAATGAAGTCAGAAAGGATTGAAAAATGATGATGTGCCTTTGAATGGTGCATTTTGAACACACAAAAAGTCAGGAGTTCAATTATGTTTTAAAAAATGAAATCCCTTTGTAACAGACGAGTTTCCGTATGAAATCCTGATACTTTGAAAGAGATTGTCCGTTTTGTACACAAAGTGCATCCAGTGTTTGCCGTCACCCTCTCAACTTCCTTACACATGCTATGTGGATGAAATGATGATACCATGCCAACTTTCAACCTTTTCACAGTTCATTTGA
>NC_057814.1:22985501-22986004 GCF_018294505.1 Triticum aestivum | reverse complement strand
AAAAATGAAATCCCTTTGTAACAGACGAGTTTCCGTATGAAATCCTGATACTTTGAAAGAGATTGTCCGTTTTGTACACGAAGTGCATCCAGTTTTTGCCGTAACCCTCTCAACTTTCTTGCACATGCTATGTGGATGAAATGATGATACCATGCCAACTTTCAACCTTTTCAGAGTTCATTTGAATTGCTTTTCAATTTTAGGGTCTTATAACGCAAAATAATTAGTAAATGCATGCAAAATGACAAATGAAGTCAGAAAGGATTGAAAAATGATGATGTGGCTTTGCATGGTGCATTTTGAACACCCAAAAAGTCAGGAGTTCGAATAAGTTTTAAAAAATGAAATCCCTTTGTAACAGACGAGTTTCCGTATGAAATCCTGATACTTTGAAAGAGATTGTCCGTTTTGTACACGAAGTGCATCCAGTTTTTGCCGTAACCCTCTCAACTTTCTTGCACATGCTATGTGGATGAAATGATGATACCATGCCAACTTTCAAC
>NC_057814.1:22984626-22985464 GCF_018294505.1 Triticum aestivum | reverse complement strand
GATTGAAAAATGATGATGTGGCTTTGAATGGTGCATTTTGAACACACAAAAAGTCAGGAGTTCAATTAAGTTTTAAAAAATGGAATCCCTTTGTAACAGACGAGTTTCCGTATGAAATCCTGATACTTTGAAAGAGATTGTCCGTTTTGTACATGAAGTGCATCCAGTTTTTGCCGTCACCCTCTCAACTTTCTTGCACATGCTATGTGGATGAAATGATGATACCATGCCAACTTTCAACCTTTTCAGAGTTCATTTGAAATGCTTTTCAATTTTAGGGTCTTATAACGCAAAATAATTAGTAAATGCATGAAAAATGACAAATGAAGTCAGAAAGGATTGAAAAATGATGATGTGGCTTTGCATGGTGCATTTTGTACACACAAAAAGTCAGGAGTTCAAATAAGTTTTAAAAAATGATATCCCTTTGTAACAGACGAGTTTCCGTATGAAATCCTGATACTTTGAAAGAGATTTTCCGTTTTGTACACGAAGTGCATCCAGTTTTTGCCGTAACCCTCTCAACTTTCTTGCACCTGCTATGTGGATGAAATGATGATACCATGCCAACTTTCAACCTTTTCAGAGTTCATTTGAAATGCTTTTCAATTTTAGGGTCTTATAGCGCAAAATAATTAGTAAATGCATGAAAAATGACAAATGAAGTCAGAAAGGATTGAAAAATGATGATGTGGCTTGGAATGGTGCATTTTGAACACACAAAAAGTAAGGAGTTCAAATAATTTTAAAAAACTGAAATCCCTTTGTAACAGACGAGTTTCCGTATGAAATCCTGATACTTTGAAAGAGATTGTCCGTTTTGGACACAAAGTGCATC
>NC_057814.1:22979429-22980374 GCF_018294505.1 Triticum aestivum | reverse complement strand
ATGATGTGGCTTTGAATGGTGCATTTTGAACACACAAAAAGTCAGGAGTTCAATTAAGTTTTAAAAAATGAAATCCCTTTGTAACAGACGAGTTTCCGTATGAAATCCTGATACTTTGAAAGAGATTGTCCGTTTTGTACACGAAGTGCATCCAGTTTTTGCCGTCACCCTCTCAACTTTCTTGCACATGCTATGTGGATGAAATGATGATACCATGCCAACTTTCAACCTTTTCAGAGTTCATTTGAAATGCTTTTCAATTTTAGGGTCTTATAGCTCAAAATAATTAGTAAATGCATGAAAAATAACAAATGAAGTCAGAAAGGATTGAAAAATGATGATGTGGCTTTGAATGGTGCATTTTGAACACACAAAAAGTCAGGATTTCAAATAACTTTTAAAAAATGAAATCCCTTTGTAACAGACGAGTTTCCGTATGAAATCCTGATACTTTGAAAGAGATTGTCCGTTTTGTACACAAAGTGCATCCAGTTTTTTCCGTAACCCTCTCAACTTTCTTGCACATGCTCTGTGGATGAAGGGATGATACCATGCCAACTTTCAACCTTTTTCACAGTTCATTTGAAATGCTTTTCAATTTTAGGGTCTTATAGATCAAAATAATTAGTAAATGCATGAAAACTGACAAATGAAGTCAGAAAGGACTGAAAAATGATGATGTTGCTTTGAATGGTGCATTTTGAACACACAAAAAGTCAGGAGTTCAATTATGTTTAATAAATCCCTTTGTAACAAACGAGTTTCCGTCTGAAATCCTGATACTTTGAAAGATATTGTCCGTTTTGTACACAAAGTGCATCCAGTTTTTGCCGTAACCCTCTCAACTTTCTTGCACATGCTATGTGGATGAAATGATGATACCATGCCAACTATCAACCTTTTCACAGTTCATTTGAAATGCTTTTCAATTTTAGGGTCTTATAG
>NC_057814.1:22978897-22979419 GCF_018294505.1 Triticum aestivum | reverse complement strand
CACATGCTATGTGGATGAAATGATGATACCATGCCAACTTTCAACCTTTTCACAGTTCATTTGAAATGCTTTTCAATTTTAGGGTCTTATAGCTCAAAATAATTAGTAAATGCATGAAAAATGACAAATGAAGTCAGAAAGGATTGAAAAATGATGATGTGGCTTTGAATGGTGCATTTTGAACACACAAAAAGTCAGGAGTTCAATTAAGTTTTAAAAAATGAAATCCCTTTGTAACAGACGAGTTTCCGTATGAAATCCTGATACTTTAAAAGAGATTGTCCGTTTTGTACACGAAGTGCATCCAGTTTTTGCCTTAACCCTCTAAACTTTCTAGCACATGCTCTATGTATGAAATGATGATACCATGCCAACTTTCAACCTTTTCAGAGTTCATTTGAAATGCTTTTCAATTTTAGGGTCTTATATCTCAAAATAATTAGTAAATGCACGAAAAATAACAAATGAAGTCAGAAAGGATTGAAAAATGATGATGTGGCTTTGAATGGTGCATTTTGAACA
>NC_057814.1:22977777-22978734 GCF_018294505.1 Triticum aestivum | reverse complement strand
CATGCCAACTTTCAACCTTTTCACAGTTCATTTGAAATGCTTTTCAATTTTAGGGTCTTATAGCTCAAAATAATTAGTGAATGCATGAAAAATGACAAATGAAGTCAGAAAGGATTGAAAAATGATGATGTGGCTTTGAATGGTGCATTTTGAACACACAAAAAGTCAGGAGTTCAATTAAGTTTTAAAAAATGGAATTCCTTTGTAACAGACGAGTTTCCGTATGAAATCCTGATACTTTGAAAGAGATTGTCCGTTTTGTACACGAAGTGCATCCAGTTTTTGCCGTCACCCTCTCAACTTTCTTGCACATGCTATGTGGATGAAATGATAATACCATGCCAACTTTCAACCTTTTCAGAGTTCATTTGAAATGCTTTTCAATTTTAGGGTCTTATAGCTCAAAATAATTAGTAAATGCATGAAAAATAACAAATGAAGTCAGAAAGGATTGAAAATTGATGATGTGGCTTTGAATGGTGCATTTTGAACACACAAAAAGTCAGGAGTCCAAATAAGTTTTAAAAAATGATATCCCTTTGTAAGAGACGAGTTTCCGTATGAAATCCTGATACTTTGAAAGAGATTGTCCGTTTTGTACACGAAGTGCATCCAGTTTTTGCCGTAACCCTCTCAACTTTCTTGCACATGCTATGTGGATGAAATGAAGATACCATGCCAACTTTCAACCTTTTCAGAGTTCATTTGAAATGCTTTTCAATTTTAGGGTCTTATAGCGCAAAATAATTAGTAAATGCATGAAAAATGACAAATGAAGTCAGAAAGGATTGAAAAATGATGATGTGGCTTTGAATGGTGCATTTTGAACACACAAAAAGTCAGGAGTTCAAATAAGTTTAGAAAAATGAAATCCCTTTGTAACAAACGAGTTTCCGTATGAAATCCTGATACTTTGAAAGAGATTGTCCGTTTTGTACACAAAGTGCCTCCAGTTTT
>NC_057814.1:22977062-22977767 GCF_018294505.1 Triticum aestivum | reverse complement strand
ATGTGGCTTTGAATGGTGCATTTTGAACACACAAAAAGTCAGGAGTCCAAATAAGTTTTAAAAAATGATATCCCTTTGTAAGAGACGAGTTTCCGTATGAAATCCTGATACTTTGAAAGAGATTGTCCGTTTTGTACACGAAGTGCATCCAGTTTTTGCCGTAACCCTCTCAACTTTCTTGCACATGCTATGTGGATGAAATGAAGATACCATGCCAACTTTCAACCTTTTCAGAGTTCATTTGAAATGCTTTTCAATTTTAGGGTCTTATAGCGCAAAATAATTAGTAAATGCATGAAAAATGACAAATGAAGTCAGAAAGGATTGAAAAATGATGATGTGGCTTTGAATGGTGCATTTTGAACACACAAAAAGTCAGGAGTTCAAATAAGTTTAAAAAAATGAAATCCCTTTGTAACAAACGAGTTTCCGTATGAAATCCTGATACTTTGAAAGAGATTGTCCGTTTTGTACACAAAGTGCCTCCAGTTTTTGCCGTAACCCTCTCAACTTTCTTGCACATGCTCTGTGGATGAAATGATGATACCATGCCAACTTTCAACCTTTTCACAGTTCATTTGAAATGCTTTTCAATTTTAGGGTCGTATAGCTCAAAATAATTAGTAAATGCATGAAAAATGACAAATGAAGTCAGAAAGGATTGAAAAATGATGATGTTGCTTTGAATGGTGCATTTTGAACACA
>NC_057814.1:22976181-22976894 GCF_018294505.1 Triticum aestivum | reverse complement strand
CGTAACCCTCTCAACTTTCTTGCACATGCTATGTGGATGAAATGAGGATACCATGCCAACTTTCAACCTTTTCATAGTTCATTTGAAATGCTTTTCAATTTTAGGGTCTTATAGCTCAAAATAATTAGTAAATGCATGAAAAATGACAAATGAAGTCAGAAAGGATTGAAAAATGATGATGTGGCTTTGAATGGTGCATTTTGAACACACAGAAAGTCAGGAGTTCAATTAAGTTTTAAAAAATGAAATCCCTTTGTAACAGACGAGTTTCCGTATGAAATCCTGATACTGTGAAAGAGATTGTCCGTTTTGTACACGAAGTGCATCCAGTTTTTGCCGTCACCCTCTCAACTTTCTTGCACATGCTATGTGGATGAAATGATGATACCATGCCAACTTTCAACCTTTTCAGAGTTCATTTGAAATGCTTTTCAATTTTAGGGTCTTATAGCTCAAAATAATTAGTAAATGCATGAAAAATAACAAATGAAGTCAGAAAGGATTGAAAAATGATGATGTGGCTTTGAATGGTGCATTTTGAACACACAAAAAGTCAGGAGTTCAGATAAGTTTAAAAAAATGAAATCCCTTTGTAACAGACGAGTTTCCGTATGAAATCATGATACTTTGAAAGTGATTTTCCGTTTTGTATACGAAGTGCTTCCAGTTTTTGTCTTAACCCTCTCAACTTTCTTGCACATGCTCTATGGATG
>NC_057814.1:22971038-22973825 GCF_018294505.1 Triticum aestivum | reverse complement strand
TAGCTCAAAATAATTAGTAAATGCATGAAAAATAACAAATGAAGCCAGAAAGGATTGAAAAATGATGATGTGGCTTTGAATGGTGCATTTTGAACACACAAAAAGTCAGGAGTTCAATTAAGTTTTAAAAAATGAAATCCCTTTGTAACAGACGAGTTTCCGTATGAAATCCTGATACTTTGAAAGAGATTTTCCGTTTTGTACACGAAGTGCATCCAGTTTTTGCCTTAACCCTCTCAACTTTCTTGCACATGCTCTGTGGATGAAATGATGATACCATGCCAACTTTCAACCTTTTCAGAGTTCATTTGAAATGCTTTTCAATTTTAGGGTCTTATAGCTCAAAATAATTAGTAAATGCATGAAAAATAACAAATGAAGTCAGAAAGGATTGAAAAATGATGATGTGGCTTTGAATGGTGCATTTGAACACACAAAAAGTCAGGAGTTCAAATAAGTTTTAAAAAAGGAAATCCCTTTGTAACAGACGAGTTTCCGTATGAAATCCTGATAATTTGAAAGTGATTTTCCGTTTTGTACACGAAGTGCATCCAGTTTTTGCCTTAACCCTCTCAGCTTTCTTGCACATGCTCTATGGATGAAATGATGATACCATGCCAACTTTCAACCTTTTCATAGTTCATTTGAAATGCTTTTCAATTTTAGGGTCTTATAGCTCAAAATAATTAGTAAATGCATGAAAAATAACAAATGAAGTCAGAAAGGATTGAAAAATGATGATGTGGCTTTGAATGGTGCATTTTGAACACACAAAAAGTCAGGAGTTCAAATAAGTTTTAAAAAATGAAATCCCTTTGTAACAGACGAGTTTCCGGATGAAATGCTGATACTTTGAAAGAGATTGTCCGTTTTGTACACGAAGTGCATCCAGTTTTTGCCGTAACCCTCTCAACTTTCTTGCACATGCTATGTGGATGAAATGATGATATCATGCCAACTTTCAACCTTTTGAGAGTTCATTTGAAATGCTTTTCAATTTTAGGGTCTTATAGCTCAAAATAATTAGTAAATGCATGAAAAATAACAAATGAAGTCAGAAAGGATTGAAAAATGATGATGTGGCTTTGAATGGTGCATTTTGAACACACAAAAAGTCAGGAGTTCAAATAAGGTTTAAAAAATGAAATCCCTTTGTAACAGACGAGTTTCCGGATGAAATCATGATACTTTGAAAGAGATTGTCCGTTTTGTACACGAAGTGCATCCAGTTTTTGCCGTAACCCTCTCAACTTTCTTGCACATGCTATGTGGATGAAATGATGATATCATGCCAAATTTCAACCTTTTCAGAGTTCATTTGAAATGCTTTTCAATTTTAGGGTCTTATAGCTCAAAATAATTAGTAAATGCATGAAAAATAACAAATGAAGTCAGAAAGGATTGAAAAATGATGATGTGGCTTTGAATGGTGCATTTTGAACACACAAAAAGTCAGGAGTTCAAATAAGTTTTAAAAAATGAAATCCCTTTGTAACAGACGAGTTTCCGTATGAAATCCTGATACTTTGAAAGTTATTTTCCGTTTTGTACACGAAGTGCATCCAGTTTTTGCCTTAACCCTCTCAACTTTCTTGCACATGCTATGTGGATGAAATGATGATACCATGCCAACTTTCAACCTTTTCACAGTTCATTTGAATTGCTTTTCAATTTTAGGGTCTTATAGCTCAAAATAATTAGTAAATGCATGAAAAATGACAAATGAAGTCAGAAAGGATTGAAAAATGATGATGTTGCTTTGAATGGTGCATTTTGAACACACAAAAAGTCTGGAGTTCAATTAGGTTTTAAAAATGAAATCCCTTTGTAACAGACGAGTTTCCGTATGAAATCCTGATACTTTGAAAGAGATTGTCCGTTTTGTACACTAAGTTCATCCAGTTTTTGCCGTAACCCTCTCAACTTTCTTGCACATGCTATGTGGATGAAATGATGATACCATGCCAACTTTCAACCTTTTCACAGTTCATTTGAAATGCTTTTCAATTTTAGGGTCTTATAGCTCAAAATAATTAGTAAATGCATGAAAATTGACAAATGAAGTCAGAAAGGATTGAAAAATGATGATGTGGCTTTGAATGGTGCATTTTGAACACACAAAAAGTAAGGAGTTCAATTAAGTTTTAAAAAATGTAATCCCTTTGTAACAGACGAGTTTCCGTATGAAATCCTGATACTTTGAAAGAGATTGTCCGTTTTGTACACGAAGTGCATCCAGTTTTTGCCGTCACCCTCTCAACTTTCTTGCACATGCTATGTGGATGAAATGATGATACCATGCCAACTTTCAACCTTTTCAGAGTTCATTTGAAATGCTTTTCAATTTTAGGGTCTTATAGCTCAAAATAATTAGTAAATGCATGAAAAATAACAAATGAAGTCAGAAACGATTGAAAAATGATGATGTGGCTTTGAATGGTTCATTTGAACACACAAAAAGTCAGGAGTTCAAATAAGTTTTAAAAAATGAAATCCCTTTGTAACAGACGAGTTTCCGTATGAAATCCTGATACTTTGAAAGTGATTTTCCGTTTTGTACACGAAGTGCATCCAGTTTTTGCCTTAACCCTCTCAACTTTCTTGCACATGCTCTATGGATGAAATGATGATACCATGCCAACTTTCAACCTTTTCAGAGTTCATTTGAAATGCTTTTCAATTTTAGGGTCTTATAGCTCAAAATAATTAGTAAATGCATGAAAAATAACAAATGAAGTCAGAAAGGATTGAAAAATGATGATGTGGCTTTGAATGGTGCATTTTGAA
>NC_057814.1:22970075-22970949 GCF_018294505.1 Triticum aestivum | reverse complement strand
ATCCTGATACTTTGAAAGAGATTGTCCGTTTTGTACACAAAGTGCATCCAGTTTTTGCCGTAACCCTCTCAACTTTCTTGCACATGCTCTGTGGATGAAATGATGATACCATGCCAACTTTCAACCTTTTCACAGTTCATTTGAAATGCTTTTCAATTTTAGGGTCTTATAGCTCAAAATAATTAGTAAATGCATGAAAAATGACAAATGAAGTCAGAAAGGATTGAAAAATGATGATGTGGCTTTGAATGGTGCATTTTGAACACACAAAAAGTCAGGAGTTCAATTATGTTTAAAAAAATGAAATCCCTTTGTAACAGACGAGTTTCCGTATGAAATCCTCATACTTTGAAAGAGATTGTCCGTTTTGTACACAAAGTGCATCCAGTTTTTGCCGTAACTGTAACACCCCGAGAATCATGCTACAGTAACTCCCTGTGATTAAGCTAATCATGTTGCTAAACAGGGCTTGATCACATTTGAATCACATTTCCTTTTCAAAACTCCTAGTTCAAACTTCAATTAAATTTAAAAGTGGAAAATAAAACTTTTCAAATGTCAAAACTAAAATGTTCTAAAGGTGACAAATAAATCATATGTAATATTGGTGGAGGAACCAAGTCTTTATAAAATGTTTAAATGCACCAAACTAATTAAATCAGTAGCTAAAACCATTAATTAAATGCCTTTTGTATTTTGTAAAATATTAAACTATATTATTTTGGGATGAAACTTTTTGTGGTTGTGACTTATTTGGTAACAACAAATTAGGTGCCATTTTGGTATTTTGCTAAAACAAAATAAAAGAGAAACTAGAAATAAAACAGAAAAGGAAAATAAATAAAAAAAAGGGCAAAAGGAAAGAAAACCCCCC
>NC_057814.1:22969403-22970065 GCF_018294505.1 Triticum aestivum | reverse complement strand
TGCATGAAAAATAACAAATGAAGCCAGAAAGGATTGAAAAATGATGATGTGGCTTTGAATGGTGCAATTGGAACACACAAAAAGTCAGGAGTTCAAATAAGTTTTAAAAAATGAAATCCCTTTGTAACAGACGAGTTTCCGTATGAAATCCTGATACTTTGAAAGTGATTTTCCGTTTTGTACACGAAGTGCATCCAAATTTTGCCTTAACCCTCTCAACTTTCTTGCACATGCTCTGTGGATGAAATGATGATACCGTGCCAACTTTCAACCTTTTTAGAGTTCATTTGAAATGCTTTTCAATTTTAGGGTCTTATAGCTCAAAATAATTAGTAAATGCATGAAAAATAACAAATGATGTCAGAAAGGATTGAAAAATGATGATGTGGCTTTGAATGGTGCATTTTGAACACACAAAAAGTCAGGAGTTCAAATAAGTTTTAAAAAATGAAATCCCGTTGTAACAGACGCGTTTCCGTATGAAATCCTGATACTTTGAAAGAGATTGTCCGTTATGTACACGAAGTGCATCCAGTTTTTGCCGTCACCCTCTCAACTTTCTTGCACATGCTATGTGGATGAAATGAGGATACCATGCGAACTTTCAACCTTTTCATAGTTCATTTGAAATGCTTTTCAATTTTAGGGTCTTATAGCTCAAA
>NC_057814.1:22967085-22969393 GCF_018294505.1 Triticum aestivum | reverse complement strand
TAGCTCAAAATAATTAGTAAATGCATGAAAAATAACAAATGAAGCCAGAAAGGATTGAAAAATGATGATGTGGCTTTGAATGGTGCATTTTGAACACACAAAAAGTCAGGAGTTCAATTAAGTTTTAAAAAATGAAATCCCTTTGTAACAGACGAGTTTCCGTATGAAATCCTGATACTTTGAAAGAGATTTTCCGTTTTGTACACGAAGTGCATCCAGTTTTTGCCTTAACCCTCTCAACTTTCTTGCACATGCTCTGTGGATGAAATGATGATACCATGCCAACTTTCAACCTTTTCAGAGTTCATTTGAAATGCTTTTCAATTTTAGGGTCTTATAGCTCAAAATAATTAGTAAATGCATGAAAAATAACAAATGAAGTCAGAAAGGATTGAAAAATGATGATGTGGCTTTGAATGGTGCATTTGAACACACAAAAAGTCAGGAGTTCAAATAAGTTTTAAAAAAGGAAATCCCTTTGTAACAGACGAGTTTCCGTATGAAATCCTGATAATTTGAAAGTGATTTTCCGTTTTGTACACGAAGTGCATCCAGTTTTTGCCTTAACCCTCTCAGCTTTCTTGCACATGCTCTATGGATGAAATGATGATACCATGCCAACTTTCAACCTTTTCAGAGTTCATTTGAAATGCTTTTCAATTTTAGGGTCTTATAGCTCAAAATAATTAGTAAATGCATGAAAAATAACAAATGAAGTCAGAAAGGATTGAAAAATGATGATGTGGCTTTGAATGGTGCATTTTGAACACACAAAAAGTCAGGAGTTCAAATAAGTTTTAAAAAATGAAATCCCTTTGTAACAGACGAGTTTCCGGATGAAATCCTGATAATTTGAAAGAGATTGTCCGTTTTGTACACGAAGTGCATCCAGTTTTTGCCGTAACCCTCTCAACTTTCTTGCACATGCTATGTGGATGAAATGATGATACCATGCAAACTTTCAACCTTTTCAGAGTTCATTTGAAATCTTTTCAATTTTAGGGTCTTATAGCTCAAAATAATTAGTAAATGCATGAAAAATAACAAATGAAGTCAGAAAGGATTGAAAAATGATGATGTGGCTTTGAATGGTGCATTTTGAACACACAAAAAGTCAGGAGTTCAAATAAGTTTTAAAAAATGAAATCCCTTTGTAACAGACGAGTTTCCGGATGAAATCCTGATACTTTGAAAGAGATTGTCCGTTTTGTACACGACGTGCATCCAGTTTTTGCCGTAACCCTCTCAACTTTCTTGCACATGCTATGTGGATGAAATGATGATATCATGCCAACTTTCAACCTTTTCAGAGTTCATTTGAAATGCTTTTCAATTTTAGGGTCTTATAGCTCAAAATAATTAGTAAATGCATGAAAAATAACAAATGAAGTCAGAAAGGATTGAAAAATGATGATGTGGCTTTGAATGGTGCATTTTGAACACACAAAAAGTCAGGAGTTCAAATAAGTTTTAAAAAATGAAATCCCTTTGTAACATACGAGTTTCCGTATGAAATCCTGATACTTTGAAAGAGATTGTCCGTTTTGTACATGAAGTGCATCCAGTTTTTGCCGTAACCCTCTCAACTTTCCTGCACATGCTATGTGGATGAAATGATGATACCATGCCAACTTTCAACCTTTTCAGAGTTCATTTGAAATGCTTTTCAATTTTAGGGTCTTATAGCTCAAAATAATTAGTAAATGCATGAAAAATAACAAATGAAGTCAGAAAGGATTGAAAAATGATGATGTGGCTTTGAATGGTGCATTTTGAACACACAAAAAGTCAGGAGTTCAAATAAGTTTTAAAAAATGAAATCCCTTTGTAACAGACGAGTTTCCGTATGAAATCCTGATACTTTGAAAGTGATTTTCCGTTTTGTACACGAAGTGCATCCAGTTTTGCCTTAACCCTCTCAACTTTCGTGCACATGCTCTGTGGATGAAATGATGATACGATGCCAACTTTCAACCTTTTCAGAGTTCATTTGAAATGCTTTTCAATTTTAGGGTCTTATAGCTCAAAATAATTAGTAAATGCATGAAAAATAACAAATGAAGTCCGAAAGGATTGAAAAATGATGAAGGGCTTTGAATGGTGCATTTTGAACACACAAAAAGTCAGGAGTTCAGATAAGTTTTAAAAAATGAAATCCCTTTGTAACAGACGAGTTTCCGTATGAAATCATGATACTTTGAAAGTGATTTTCCGTTTTGTACACGAAGTGCATCCAGTTTTTGCCTTAACCCTCTCAACTTTCTTGCACATGCTATGTGGATGAAACGATGATGCCATGCCAACTTTC
>NC_057814.1:22965245-22966985 GCF_018294505.1 Triticum aestivum | reverse complement strand
CATGATAGTATATGTTTGTTCATTTTTTTTAGAATGAGTTAAATTATGATTAATGAAATAAATAGTATATTATTACACATAATTTTTTAATAGATAATACTCCCTCTATATCACAAATAGGTGATGTTTTGGACACACAAATGGCCTTCGCGATGTAACATTAACCACTCATTTCAATTGTAATGTGCACATCAAAATGTTATATATTTCTAGGGATACTTTTTTAGTGTATATGATTTTGCATTTTTAATCAAAATAACAAAAAATTCATAGTCAAATTTTTAGAAGTTCGTTTGAAGGTATATGCAAAACATCACTTATTAAAATATGAAGGGAGTATTTCATAACAGACTAATATCGACAACTGTGTCAACATTCTTAGATAATTAGTGTGCATGAATGTTAAAATTCACATATACATAAATATGCATAAGCAATGTATTCAACCACTCCACATGCTCCTTAAACGATGCAAAACAATTATGGTTAATGTGACTAGCTATACGTTAAACGATATTTTGACTTTTAATTCATGTTGTTCATATAGTGGAAATAGAACAATATAAGTAATGTCAGCATGCTATTTTTCGATATATAGTTTGTGCGCCAATTTAGTTTATGGTCAGCTATATGTACTAATATCTTATTCACAGAAATATATTCCCTGATGAATTAGTCCTAATGTCTCAAATCCTTTGGGTTCCGATGGTATGTTGAGTCATTGTGGTTGTACAAAACATATTTCTATGTTCTAAGGTACATGATTCTAAATTCATACTTTGCAACTAGCCCGTGCGGACGCACGTGTTCACGACTAGTCTTTATAATCACCCAGTTACGTTGTGGCTTTTGATAGCACACTAATTGTTTCTCCGATATTTAGGAGTTGCATAATCTCATAGTGAGAGGAACATGTATAAGTCATGAAGAAAGCAATAGCAATGAAACTGTAACGATCATAATGTTAAGCTAACGGATGGGTCTTGTCCATCACATCATTTTCTAATGATGTGATCCTGTTCATCAAATGACAACACATGTCTATGGTCAGGAAACATAACCATCTAGTCAAGTAGAGGCATACTAGGGACACTCTGTTTGTCTATGTATTCACACATGTACTAAGTATCCGGTTAATACAATTCTAGCATGAATAATAAACATTTATCATGATATAAGGAAATAAATAATAACTTTATTATTGTCTTTAGGGCATATTTCCTTCAGTTTAATCTCGTTACTGGAAAGTCTCTTTACTCGTTCCGTAATGCATCATCCCTTAACTAACTCATTAGTCACATTGCTTGCAAGGCTTATCATGATGTGCATTACCGAGAGGCCCAGAGATACCTGTACAATATGTACAATATGTACCTCCGGCGTCTCTTCCTCTCTCTAATGTTCCTCTCGCTCACGTCCATCTCTTCCTCTCCCCACATGAAAAATCGATCGGTATCTCGCTCAAGATGGAACGAAGAACATGGGGGCATGAATGCCGTGCATCTCTCTCACGTCTCTCTCTCTTCCTCTCCCATGTCTCTCTTCCTTCACACATGAAAATCAGATCAGATCTGTGTCTCTCACAAATTGGAGCAAAGAAGATGGGGCATGGATCCCGTCTCTCTCTCTCTCTCTCACGTGTCTCTTCCTCCCCACAAGAAAAACAGATCAATATCTCTTCCAAATTCGTGCATCTCTCTCACGTCTCTCTCTTCCTCTCCCATGTCTCTCTTCCTTCAC
>NC_057814.1:22957907-22963324 GCF_018294505.1 Triticum aestivum | reverse complement strand
CACACGAATTTGTGATTGTGATGCAGGATGAATTATGTGTTTGTAATTTGTTCTTTTAAATCTGCCCTTGGTAAGTCTTTTCTGTCTCTACACAAAAACAGAAGAAGGAGCATTTTGCATGATGAAAACTCATTTCAAAATGAATGCCTATGATGAGACGATGACTATCAGTACATGGTCAATGACCAACAATTATTCAGTTGGTTTTTATTTTTGTAATTATTATGGCATACTGATTCTGGACTGCATGTTCTTGGCTGATTGCATTTGAACCAGGGCAGTGATACGCGCCGGCGCACCGGCCCAAATTTGGGCCGGTCAGCCTGCAGCCGTGCGATCTGGCTGGCAGGAGCCGTCCGATCCCCCCTCCCCCACGTCATATCATCTTCTTCCTCCCTCCCCACGCTTCAGATCCATTCGGCGCGATGTGTCCCTGCCCCAGCCACCTCGTGCGTGTGCTCCGGCGAGAATAGGAAGCATCCACGTCCTCTCCCTTGCCGTCGCAGCACCCCCGTCCTCTCCCTCTCCGTCGCCGCTCGTCGCTGTCGCCGCTCATGCGCCCACAGACTCGTCCCCCGGTTGAAGCTTTTTTAGCCTCTGGTTGAAGCTTTTGTTACGCCGGTTGAAGCATTTTTCCACGGGTGAAGCTTTTTCATGGGGGTTGAAGCTTTTTCCACTATGCCTGTTGAAGCTTTTTCTGCCACCGGTTGTAACTTCTCCTTGGTGAGTTGAAGCTTTTTTCCATGTCAGGTTGAAGCATCGGCGCCCGTCGTCTGCCACGCATGTAGCAAAAAAGTCGCCGGTGGTGGCAAAAACAGGATGTGGTTGTAGCAAAAAAAGGATGTGGTTGTAACATTCCCTGTCTGCCGCTTATAGTTTGTCGCGCTGCCAGTTCTAGCATCGCCGGCTGCCGGTTGTAGCAAAAAGAAACTCCGGTTGTAACAAAACGGCGACACGGTGGTAGCAAAACTGTGACGCCGGTGGTGCGTTCTAGCAAAGCAAGACTTTTCAGTTGCCGGTAGTAGCTTATTTTGCAGGCGGTTGTAGCTTTTTTTGCTGCTATTTCCAGCAAATTTTGCCGCTGGTTGCAACTCCTGTACTGGCGACAGTCACCGCGCCCATCATCGTCGCAGCGCATCGAGGTTCCCCGCTCGAAGCATCCGTGTGCGATGGTTCCAGCAACAACGGGCGCCGGTTCCAGCATCCAACGCGCTTCTTCATGATGCGCCCCGTCGCAACACCGATGCTCCGTTGGCTCCATGAATGGCGCAAAGTGGTTCCAGCACAAACACATGTTGGATCCAGCAAAAAAACATGCTGGTTCCAGCATCCGCCTCTTGGGATCCATGGCAGAGTACTATATGGAGGAGAGAGGCGCAACACGAACAAAAGCTTGATCATAATCAAGTGGATCCATGGTGGGTTTCTGTGAGGAAGAGGGAGGGGAAGAGAACTATTGGAGAAGATGCGAAGGAAGAAGAAGAAACGAAAAGGAACGAGTGGATGTGTCGCTCCCTTCGTGAGTGGATAAGAAAACGATTGGTGGCCCACCAGTATTCACGAGCGAGCGCGACCGGCCCAATGTTCGGCCGGTGCGCCGATTACAAACGTTTCCCAACCATATTTGGGGTGCCGACAGGCTGCAGCGTCAAGCATGGCCAAACAAGTAATATTGTCCGGAGTGTATGCATGAGCTTGAGACCATGAGGCACCTATTGTGCCTCTACCAGGTAAGGTTGGCAAGGAGATTTGGACTAAGACCTAGCATATATGGCTGCAGCACTCTGAACCCAGCAGGTAAGGTTGCCAAGGAGATTTGGAGAAAATTTGTCATCTAAGAGTATCAACGATTTAGCACTATACTTGCTAAAATAAATAAAAAGTAAGTCTATAAATATACATATTTTATTACGTATTATGAGTGAATCTAATGAAGTCTGCTTTGTCACAGGTTTTTGCTTTGATTTGACGCAAGCTCTCTATAAGTTGTGATTTTCTCTTTCTTACACTTTGTTATGTTGGGTGTTCTTTATTCAAATTTATTTTTGTATCATCAATCAGGTAGCATCGATTCACTCACTTCTGAAAGATGCATTATGTAGCTACTTCTCATCCTCTCCATTAACTGGAATGGTATGAACTGTCAATCATGATAGTATATGTTTGTTCATTTTTTTTAGAATGAGTTAAATTATGATTAATGAAATAAATAGTATATTATTACACATAATTTTTTAATAGATAATACTCCCTCTATATCACAAATAGGTGATGTTTTGGACACACAAATGGCCTTCGCGATGTAACATTAACCACTCATTTCAATTGTAATGTGCACATCAAAATGTTATATATTTCTAGGGATACTTTTTTAGTGTATATGATTTTGCATTTTTAATCAAAATAACAAAAAATTCATAGTCAAATTTTTAGAAGTTCGTTTGAAGGTATATGCAAAACATCACTTATTAAAATATGAAGGGAGTATTTCATAACAGACTAATATCGACAACTGTGTCAACATTCTTAGATAATTAGTGTGCATGAATGTTAAAATTCACATATACATAAATATGCATAAGCAATGTATTCAACCACTCCACATGCTCCTTAAACGATGCAAAACAATTATGGTTAATGTGACTAGCTATACGTTAAACGATATTTTGATTTTTAATTCATGTTGTTCATATAGTGGAAATAGAACAATATAAGTAATGTCAGCATGCTATTTTTCGATATATAGTTTGTGCGCCAATTTAGTTTATGGTCAGCTATATGTACTAATATCTTATTCACAGAAATATATTCCCTGATGAATTAGTCCTAATGTCTCAAATCCTTTGGGTTCCGATGGTATGTTGAGTCATTGTGGTTGTACAAAACATATTTCTATGTTCTAAGGTACATGATTCTAAATTCATACTTTGCAACTAGCCCGTGCGGACGCACGTGTTCACGACTAGTCTTTATAATCACCCAGTTACGTTGTGGCTTTTGATAGCACACTAATTGTTTCTCCGATATTTAGGAGTTGCATAATCTCATAGTGAGAGGAACATGTATAAGTCATGAAGAAAGCAGTAGCAATGAAACTGTAACGATCATAATGTTAAGCTAACGGATGGGTCTTGTCCATCACATCATTTTCTAATGATGTGATCCTGTTCATCAAATGACAACACATGTCTATGGTCAGGAAACATAACCATCTAGTCAAGTAGAGGCATACTAGGGACACTCTGTTTGTCTATGTATTCACACATGTACTAAGTATCCGGTTAATACAATTCTAGCATGAATAATAAACATTTATCATGATATAAGGAAATAAATAATAACTTTATTATTGTCTTTAGGGCATATTTCCTTCAGTTTAATCTCGTTACTGGAAAGTCTCTTTACTCGTTCCGTAATGCATCATCCCTTAACTAACTCATTAGTCACATTGCTTGCAAGGCTTATCATGATGTGCATTACCGAGAGGCCCAGAGATACCTCTCCGATACTCGGAGTGACAAATCCTAATCTCAATTTATGCCAACCCAACAAAACACCTTCAGAGATACCTGTATAGCATCTTTATAATCACCCAGTTACGCTGTGACGTTTAATAGCACACAAGGTATTCCTCCAGTATCCGGGAGTTGCATAATCTCATAGTCAAAGGAATATGTATAAGTCATGAAGAAAGACAGGTCTTGTCCATTACATCATTCTCCTAATGATGTGATCCCGTTCATCAAATGACAACATATGTCTATGGTTAGGAAACTTAACCATGTTTGATTAACGAGCTAGTTTAGTAGAGGATTACTAGGAACACGGTGTTGTCTATGTATCCACACATGTATCAAGTTTCCGGTTAATACAATTCTAGCATGAATAATAAACATTTATCATGATATAACGAAATATAAAATAACAACTTTATTATTGCCTCTAGGGCATATTTCCTTCACCAGCATACGCGTCGCCGGTGGCAGTAGTACGCGCTCCTGCTTGCAGCTCTAACGCCCTGACCATCACAGGGGGAGAAGGTGGAGGCAGGCGCAGGGTCATGGCGAAGGGGCATCAAGTGGCTCGGAGAAGAAAGCTATGGGATTTGTGGCAACAGGGTGCTCGCAGAGCGAGAGAATTTTGATTTAATTTGGGGCAGGGGCGAAGAAGCATGTGCTCGGGGCTCTCTGGAGACGAAGTAAAGGATAAGGTTGGTTGTGTATGCGTACGTGACTACCTCACGAAGGGTTGCGAACGCTTGCATGGCCAGGCGTCTCGCGCAGTGTTTGGGCCAGCGGCCAAGTGTGAAACGTTTTCCACTGAGAAAACACTCCATAGTGTTCGTCGTGCGCACCAACGGCCGCCTCAAAAAATTCCCACACCATTTCATTTAACCCGAAAACCACGCGGTGGCACCCATGTGCTCGGCATTGACGCTGGCATCCATGCTCTCGGCATTGACAGTGGCCTCGAAGGCTAGGTGCTCCTCTAGGATATGGGGGTTGATGCGCAAGGTAGCCACCGCAACTTCATCCGCATGTGCGGCAGCGATTTTCCTCTTCACAGTCAAATGCTCCTTGAGCTCCCGACCATGCGGCGTAGACCATAGTGATGGGTGGCGAGGGTTTGGAGGATGGGGAAAATGGTGATTTGGATAGAAGGTTTCACACCGACAGTCTGGCCATATAGGATGGAGGAGGAGGAGGGGTGGATTACCTGGCTAGATAAATGAGGCGAGCATTGAGAGGGGCATTGTTGGCAAGGAGACTGCACATCAAGGAGCGTTTTAGCTTATAAAGTGGGAAGGAAAGGGGGAACATATGGCTTTTGATTCGGGAGAAGAAACGTGAAAGTCGGATATTGGCTAGACTAGCGAATTTTTTTGCTAGGTGCAGGGGAACACTTGCGCGCGAAGTGTCATCACACATGATTCCTTCTGAACAATTGTGCACAATAGCTTATCATCATAAATGGTTCTCTTGCTTTACCCGTGTGTGATGATTGAGAACATCCAAATTTTGGTGTGAGTTTTACTAATTGTAGCGGCTATCCACGTTATTGCACAATTTAACAATCTATCTATCTATCTATCTATACCTCTATATACCTATCTATCTATATCTATATCTATACTTATATACTTATACTAATTTGTGACTGCCAAGAAATTCCCACGTTAATCAGATTTTACGAGCCGTTAATCTTGTGGGACCGAATTATAACGGTGTAGTTTAGCTGATGAAATCCTCCATAAAAAAACTTGATTTTAAATAACTCATCTGACAAAAGTAATTAACGAACTGACTAGAAATGCACGTAAACCTGACCCAACTTGTACATAACCACCATCGACTCAATGGGTCAATCTCTCATGACTCAATCTCTCACGTGTCCCTCCCTCTCTCTTTTTCACTATA
>NC_057814.1:22744245-22957590 GCF_018294505.1 Triticum aestivum | reverse complement strand
TAGTTACCTCTATCTTTACTGCCGTTCGATTGCTTTTAGATCCGAGCGTTCCTTAACGGGTCACGATGGAGAAAAACTGGATTTTATTTGCTCCGCATTAGTTAGTTGACCTCCCGATTTTCTTGGCTCATCCATTCGTTTTGGTCGGATTTATATTACGATTAGATCAGAACGATGCATCAGTGCACCGGCGAGTCAACGACCGACACGAAAAGAAAGGTATGCATGATCTAGTCGATTTGCATGCAGCATCCTAATTGATTTTTTGTTGGTCTTGTTGAATTCCGACGTCGCTCAGATCGCTCTTCGGTCGTCGGCCATGGCATGTCTTGCGTCGATGTAACCATCCTGATGCCTATAGCTGCACCCCCATCGTCCGCTAACCAGGGGCGCCTACGGAAGTTGTCGCCGCCATCGACGTCCGCGACCTTGCGGCACCTGCCGACACCTTGGAATATTGAATCGACCTTGCATGCATGTGTGTATAAGTATGTCTATCTAATCCCTTCGTAAAATCAATTTGGAGATTTGGATGCTTTTCATTTTCCCTCATGCTGTATGCAGATCCAGATGTTGGCCGAGCGCACGTCGCCTTCATTAAGAAATAGTTCGAATGCATTACGGTATGGCCGACCGCCCAACCGCACCTCCGTCCCAAAACAGATCTCCCTTCTGACGTTGCAGACCATGTAATTCTTCAGCCATCACCACCATATTGATCACTGGCTTCCACCATGATGATACAGAACTCAAGTAGGTATGGACATGGTCGCGGAACAGCAGGTCGTTCAACTTGGTGATGAGCTGCAAGCCATCAACAGCAAGGCGTCCCTCAGAATGTATATGTATTCAAATCTTTTTGTTTTTGCGGGCAAAAACACTATTTTTCTTGCTAATCGATGTATAAACGTACCTCCCCTTATGCAAGGGGTGATGTAATATGTGACATGCATGTACAAGTTGGTATACTTAGCACTGAAATGCATTAACTATGGTTATAGTATATACTTCCTTGCGGTTCCCTCAAGAAAAAACATATACTTCCTTGCAGTCTTCCACATTCCACACTTGTATATTCTGCCTGCCTCGGAAAATTAGTCTATCCTATACCATGTAAAAATTATATTACACACATACGTACATACTCTTATAAGAGTATACCCTCCGATTATACTTCTGCGGTCTTCCAAAATAGATTATTTCACATGCCTATAAATCATATGCACATGACGATATATGGGCATGCAAATTAAATGAACATATGCCACTGTAAGTATATATCGATACTGCTTTTTGTAACCGGAAGTATACGTATACACCAAAAATATACGTTTTCAGAACTATATATACTCGTCCGCACATACCATATACTCCTTTCAATTCCACACTATGTACTCCATACTACATACTACCATACTGTATATACCTCTTTCAATTCCACTGTGTACTCCATACTACATACTACCATACTGTATACTCCTTTCAACTTCGCACCATACATATACTCCATGCTACAAACTATATACTCACAGCTCCAAAATATACTTCTTTTTCAAACTCCATGATATACTATTTTCCAAACAATATACTACATACTGTTTTCCCAAACAATATACTATATACTATTTTCCAAACCATGTAGTTCTACTTACTTGAGTATTACTCAAATAAATAAGAGAGATGTTTGGGCCAGCATGTTCAACTTATAAAAAGATCTTATCTGTTCATGGTGTTTGGTTCGGCCGGCCAAGGAAATAGCAGGTTGTTGAACTAACTCTCACCATTTATTTAATTATTTAATTAGATGTTAGTTAGTTGGGCTATTGGATTCTTTCTCATCCACCCACCCGTTTGGCTTAGAGATAAGAAGAGACGTGGAGGACAGACGGCTAGACGAGTATATATATATATTTTTTGCGCTAGGTCAATCTCTCACGTTTCTTTATTTTCATCTCACGCACCTCTCTCTCTTTCTCTGTCACATGTGTCCCTTTCAAACAATATGTCGCTCTTCTATCTATCTTTTTTTAAAAAGCCTATATTCTATCTATCTAGCTATGTTCTATTAATTAATCACATACAGCCAATAAATAAATAAAAACTAATGATGTTCTAGGTCCAAATTATAACGGTAGAAATTATTGATTAAAAATATAACATTGATTTTATATGTCTAAATTATAACAATTCAGATATATCTGAATTATATCATTATAAGGTTTAACTGTAACCTAGCAGCGATCCATTATCTCCTGATTCGTTTTCCTTCCTCACGTCCAATCTCTGATGTTCTATCTATTTCTCCTAGGCAAGCATTCTGTTATCGGAACCTGATGTGTATGAGGTTGATCTGGAAAAGGGAAGGTCTTTCCCTTCCATGGGCCCATGGCCTAGCTGGTCAAGCAATATTCGTGGGAGATCCGAGCGCGATGCTGCTACCTAATGCGCGGCCTGGCCTTCCGTCGTGCCCCATGTTGATGCAGGTTCCGACTGCGGATGTTCGGCAAGCAGGGCCGTCTCCAGAAATTCGGGGCCCCGGTGCGAAATGCAAATTTGGGCCCTAAAATTTCTAGAACACACATTTTCATATGAAAGAAAAATTAGTAAATTCAAACATTACATAAATTATAGGCTTGTCAATATACTAAAACAAAAGACTAAACCTACCATATATCTTCCCTAGATAATTTGATTCATGAACTATGCATAAGCACACAATATGCGCACTAATATAATCATTCAACGGAACAAAATAATCCAACTTAAATAGGGTTTCAGTTTGAGCGCACCTGGTGGACAGATGGGTGATGCCTTCACCTTGGTATCGGCTACCCACTGTTTTTACTTGTGCGCTTTTTTCCTTTTAGAACACGCAAAAGATTTCTGCGTCATTATATTAAGAATAGAAAAGAGTATTTACAGGATGGTATTATAGCGAAGAAAAACTGGACAACCTACACTGCCGAAACTTGTCATTAAGCAACCTCTTGAAGAAACCTGCCAGATTGGGTCACCCAAACGTCCATTCACCATGACCCTTGTAACAGCAACAGAGGAACAGAGTTGTGCATCGAATCCAATTGTTCCCAAAACCGGAACGCTGCATAATTTCAACGAGGAACGGCCATCCAACAAAGTCAAAAGCACAAGCTATATCAATAAAATTAGATCATCAGAGAAGGCACCTTCTTGCCATGCAATGCGCAGATGGCTTGCCGTACCATAAGGAAATTCCTCATGTGAGCAGGGCTATGGGCTGCGCCTCCGGGCAGGGAACGAAGCGATCAAACTAGACAACGCCGCTAGCCTCCGTGTCTGTGCGGCGGCGCCGAACTTCCATCAGTTCGTCTCGACCTCTCGGGAAGATGGATTTTGTTTTGCGCCCTAAAAACAAAAAACTATAATGGACAGCGGCCCAGCATAGGGGGCCCTGTGCGGTCGCACAGCCCGCACAGGCCCTTGGACGGGCCTGTCGGCAAGTATCTTTTCACAGATAATTTTGGCCACGGCAGACACCGGATTGGCAAGGCGGCGCCGGCCTTCGGTCATGCCCCATGTTGATGCAGATTCTGTCTGCGGATGTTCAGCAAGCATCTTTTCACAGATAATTTCAGCCATGGCGGACACAGGACTCAAAGGAGATGCGCAAGTACTTGAAGCTGGCAGGTGTGGATAGATTTTCAGGTGGCAAACTATGAGGGTCATGTTCTCAAATCAATCTATATACAGTACTTTGCATAGTATACGTGTGTGTCTCTAGAAAGAATCCATCAATAAGCTAGCTAGCTAGCTAGAAGAGATCCATCAACGTGCATACATCCTGTACGTGCATATACATCATGTACGTGCATTTTGGTTTAAAGTTACACCTATACTAATCGGTGTACTGACGGCCTACTAAAAAATTACAGAATTTTTGTCTCTAGATTGATGTTACACAAATAATTTGTATTTGGCAGCAATTATTCTTATATCTTGCATGCATTAATATGTCAAATATCTAATATGATTATTAGAAAAAAAATCTAAGCTAATTTTATTTTTGAGTTTCACAAATCCGGAGAGTATGATCTTGCTTACAAGATATAAAATTTGCGTCCATGTACTGACGGCCTACTAAAACATTGCAGAATTTTTGTTTCTTGAGTGATGTTGCACAGAAAATGTGTATTTGGCAGTGATTATTCTTATATCTTGCACGCATTAACACGTCAAATATGCATTATTAGAAAAAATCTAAGCTATTTTTCTTTTTGAGTTTTGCAAATCTGGATAGTATGATTTTGCTTACTAGATATAAAATTTGCACTTTTCCTGTGATAAATTGGTCATGTTTGGAATAATTTCTTAACACCTGAGATAATCTTGATGTTATTGTGTAGCCAAAAATAGATAATTCACAACATTGTTGAGATGTTTGCCAGCTAATTATATTCCAGTGTGTGTGGGGATTAGCTGCTTCATGAATATAATAGGGCATCTTTTAGCATATTTTCAGTTATTGGTCTATCGGTTTTGTTCTTAAATTTCAAGAAATTAGCTCGATTTTTTTATTTTAAGTATTTGTTAATTAGGTATTATTCTGGCACGGATCAAACATGCTTCTAGACTTAGATTATGACTGATTGCTAGGTGATAGGATAAAGATCAAACTTTTTCGTGTCTCTTTATAACACCATAGGCCAAGGCCATTATCCTCTATTCTGTTTCACTTGCATTTAATGACAACCTACACATTCCCTTTTAAATTTTGCTTCTCTTGAGTGTACAATTCTGGGTAGCTCCTATGGTGGTAATAACGTAAGCTAATCTTAATGGTGTGTAGAGATGTTTTTTCACCTGTTTTCTTCTATTTGTTCTTTGTACTAATCTTGCATCTTGGGGCTGCTTATACATTAAATCATGGAGGATCCCTGTGTGACTTGGTTATGGAGCTATGAATCTTGCTTCTGTACTGTAGTAAGCCTTTTTTTTCCATAGGTATCATATCGACCTACATCTATGTAATTTATGCTTATATTTTATAATGTTACTAATTCAAGCTCTTTGATTTGTTTACACTGATGTATCTTAGTTGTTATAGATGTTCCATGTATGTCCTATCTATCCAGCATTTAAAGTGTGGGACGTATTTTGTAAAGATTCTCAATTATTGCTCTATGTATCTCTTTGGAACAAGATAAATAATTTTTTTCTTTCTCATGATCCTTTAACCAATTAATAAAATGTGGATGTAATTTTGACCATCATGTCAATGGCTTAAGATTATTTTTCTCTTTGAAAAACAAGATTATAGTTCCTATGGTGATTATGTTTGTGGTTCGCATTAATTTCTTGAATGCTACTATTATACTGATTATAATTGCACCCGTGCGAATGCACGGGTTGACGACTAGTACCTATACTAATTACAGACTCCCTAAAAATTCCCACGTTAATTAGTAAATAAGAACCGTTAATCTCGGTGGGACCAAATTATTACAGTCCAGATCTATTTGTATATTCCTATTCCTACCTATACTAATTACAGACTCCCTAAAAATTCCCACGTTAATTAGTAAATAAGAACTGTTAATCTCGGTGGGACCAAATTATTACGGTCCAGATCTATTTGTATATTCCTACGTACCTATACTAATTACAGACTCCCTAAAAATTCCCCCGTTAATTAGTAAATAAGAATCGTTAATCTTGGTGGGACCAAATTATTACTGTCCAGATCTATTTGTATATTCCGATTTGTCATAATGCTCAATTTGCGAACAAATCGCTTAAGAGGCCCGCAGAAAAGGCCCACCATCCTTTTGTCCAACCCAAGCGTTGCACAACGGCCGCTCGGTAGCCTAGAGCCATAACTAATACGATCCCGATTGTATCTCTCCCAACGTAAAGCTCCGATCCCATCTATTCCATGCGTGCGCCGCCATGGTTGTTCACGACGCGTCGAATACACATCTCTTCCCGTCTGACGCTGCGGTGCTACCATGCGGCGCCGGCTCTCTCTCCGGTGACCAGTTCATCGGTCTAAACAAGTCAGTAGGCAGGCACGCAGAGTGCAAGTAATGGTGAAGATTCAGCTTGCCGCTATTCCTCATTGGGGTCGTGGCTGCAGCATCAAGGCATCAGCCACGCCGCCTCCTGCTGGTGCTGCATGTACAAGGTACGTGTTTGATTAAACACTAGCAGTAATGACGTTGCCATGGCCTAGCAAACAAGCTCTTAGTAATTTAATATTTGTTATGCATACATGCAAACAATATTTGCTACGGTCATGGACAAGGAACTAATCTATCTACTATTCCATTGCCTCCTGACTCTCTTCCTCCCTTCATAAAAAAGTCAATTGTGTGGTATGAGATCTCTACACCCCAGAGAAAAGAAATATATCATATGTCTCAAACTCATGACTGCACGTTGGCGTATGGATCCCGTGTGGTCAAAGTTCAAATAGCTTATTTCCTCAAAAGGATTTTCCTCATATGGATCAGATTTGTTTTTGCCGCACATTTTTTTTTTTCAGAATTTGTTTCTTCACTGTTTATAAGTAATTCCATTTTATTGATCACATCATCTGATTGTAATGTGCCAAGTCGATCCTAAACAGGTGTTTCTTCATTGCAAGTTGGGCATTCTTTTTTTTCTCCAAGTATTCTTCCCACGTACAATATTTGTACACCTCGTGGACATTGGGTGAGAGCACAACTATGCCCATCAGCTGGGCAAACATCATCATCAAAGAGCATTATGTTGGTTGTCAGTTGTCACTGTTGAACATATTTGTGCATGTATCTATTAGGATAATCTCCTACCGGCCCCGCCTCTAATTTTCTTGTATAGATGAGGCTGAGGGCTGCGCTTGTACCCATATATACGTGCACCGTGCACCCGATCAATACATCGAGAGTTGCATTGCCTTCAACATGGTATCAGTTTCCCTTCCGATCCAACCCTAGCTTCCGCTCCTAGCCGCCGCCGCCTCCCTCTCCCTCCCGAGCCGCCGCCTCCCACCCACCCGATCGCCCCTCCCACCCGATCGCCATCTCCCCACCAGTCGCGCCGCCATTCCTCCCCTCGGTCGCTGCTGCACCCATGGCTTCTCCCCACTCCGCCGCCTCCCACCCCTCCAATCCCTTCGAAGGTCCGGCCCCTCCCCCGGTGGAGGTCGTCCGCGATCTCGACATCTTCGCCCGCATGCCCGTTGTTCTTGACTACGCCACCTCCACCTACTACGCCTGGAAAACCTACTTCTCCCTCGTCTTCCGCGAGTACCACCTCATCCATCACGTCGATGGCTCCGTCGACTCCGGCCTCATGTTCGCGGACAACGACTGGCTGACCATCGCCACCACCATCACTCGCTGGCTGTACCAAACCATCTCCAAGGACATCTTCCACACCATCGTTTGCAACACTGATGACGCGCAGACGGTGTGGGCGAAGCTGAATGAGCTCTTCCTCGACAACCCCCTCTAGCGTCGCGTGTTTCTTTAGCAGGAATTTTTTGGCTGCCATTAGCTTGACTCGTCCATCGACGATTATTGCATGCGCCTTAAGAAACTTGCTGACGAACTTCGCGACCTCGGGGAGCGGGTCTGCGACGACCTCCTCCTCAGCACGCTCACCGCCGGTCTGAGCGAGGAGTTCGGCAACGCGGACTCCAACCTCACGTTCCTCCTGGACCCGACCTTTCCTCGGGTCATGGCCTATCTTCGGTTGGAGGAGAGGAGGATGAAGATGGTGAAGTCCCGGGCCACGCACACGGCTCTCGCGGCGGGCACCTCCCGCGCCGCTCCTCCCACGGAGCCGGCGGCGTCGTACTTCCAGGCGCCACTGGCACCCGTCTACCAGCCGCTGCCCCCTGCCCATGATCGTCGCCGTGGGGGGCGCCGCGGCAAGAAGCAGCAGCAGCACGACGCGGGGTGGGGGGGAGGACCCGCAGCAGTAGCTGCTGCCCTGGCCCCTGGGCCGCTGCGACCAACCCTTGGACGGGGGTGGTCCATGCGTACACGATGCCCATGCCGCGGGCCCCCGTCCCGGCTGGGATCCTCGGCCCCCGCCCCGGTGCGCATCAGGCGTTCTTCGCCGCCCCGGGTGGCTACCCCGTCGCGGCCCCTCCGTACGCCGCCCCGGGTGGCTACACCGCGGCCATGCCTGGCTACGCCGCCCCGGGTGGCTACCCCGCCGCCCCTTCGGCCGCGGCCGCGCACTCCCCCCGGCCCCTTGGGATCCGGCTCTCCTTGCGGTGCTTCACTCTGCCCCTACACCCAACACGTACACCGGAGACGGCGACTAGTATATGGATTCCGGGGCTACCACCCACATGACTTCCAACCCTGGTAACCTCAACTCCGTATTTCCAGTTTCTACCGCATGTCGTATCACTGTTGGGGATGGGTCTTCCCTTCCCATTACTCATGTTGGTCATGGTTCCTTTCCGTCTAACTCTACGCCTATTCACATGTCTAATGTCTTAGTTTCACCTGAGTTAGTCACTAATCTTGTTTCCATTCGTTCTCTTACACGTGAAAATCCTATAACTATTGAATTTGACGAGGTGGGTTTTTCTGTCAAGGACGCCCGTACCCGGATGGTGCTCCACCGATGTGACAGCCCAGACGGCCTCTACCCGGTGAACTCCACCGCCACTTCCACATCCGCTCCGGTCGCTCTCTCCGCCATGGTGGACCTTTGGCATGCTCGGTGCTACCTCTTGAGCACTGCGTTGGTTTTCCCTTGAAGAGGAAAGGGTGATGCAGCAAAGTAGCGTAAGTATTTCCCTCAGTTTTTGAGAACCAAGGTATCAATCCAGTAGGAGGCCACGCACGAGTCCCTCGCACCTGCACAAACAAATAAATCCTCGCAACCAATGCAATAAAGGGGTTGTCAATCCCTTCACGGTCACTTACGAGAGTGAGATCTGATAGATATGATAAGATAATATTTTTGGTATTTTTATGATAAAGATGCAAAGTAAAATAAAAGGCAATAAAAATATCTAAGTGTTGGAAGATTAATATGATGGAAAATAGACCCGGGGGCCATAGGTTTCACTAGTGGCTTCTCTCAAGAGCATAAGTATTACGGTGGGTGAACAAATTACTGTTGAGCAATTGACAGAATTGAGCATAGTTATGAGAATATCTAGGTATGATCATGTATATAGGCATCACGTCCGAGACAAGTAGACCGACTCCTGCCTGCATCTACTACTATTACTCCACACATCGACCGCTATCCAGCATGCATCTAGAGTATTAAGTTCAAAAGAACAGAGTAACGCTTTAAGCAAGATGACATGATGTAGAGGGATAAACTCATGCAATATGATATAAACCCCATCTTGTTATCCTCGATGGCAACAATACAATCACTAGTAGGAAAAGGGGCTTTTACCCCGGTTCATAAGGGCCTTTAGTCCCGGTTCTGGAACCGGGACTAAAGGGTCATTACTAATGCCCTAGCCCTTTAGTCCCGGTTCTTACACGAACCGGGACTAAAGGCCGTCCACGTGGCCGGTGCGGGGAGCCCAGGCAGGAGGGCCGTTGGTCCCGGTTGGTGCCACCAACCGGGACCAATAGGCATCCACGCGTCAGCACCTGGCAGGAGCTGGGGTTTTTTGTTTTTTTTTGAAAGGGGGTGGTTTAGGGGTTTTGGGGGGTTAATTTAGGTGTTTCATATATTGTGTTAGCTAGCTAATTAATAGAGAGAAGTGTCATCTCTTATCTCCGTGCTTGGTCGACGCTACGTACTATATACGTATGGAGAGGAGTAGACACGCTAGCTAGTAATCAAATGAAGGAAACAAAAGATCGTCATGAACATATGCATACAGAGAGAAGTGATATCGACCACCTCTCCTTCTCCGAGATATTGGTCGGACAACAAGTTCTCGTATATCTATCCGACACTACCGGCTACATATATACAATAATTATCTCTTACAATACAATCTCCTAATTATATTGTAGGAACACAAGGTCCACATAGTATTCTCCGTTTTCAGCGATCACGTGGTCAAGGAAGAATGCCGCCAATTCCTCTTGAATTGCTCGCATACGATCTTCTGCTAGGAGTTGATCCCGCTTCCGAAAAATCTAGTTTGAAGAAGGGGGTCAATACATATATATATGAATAAATGAAACTCAACACAAATGATGGTAATAAAATAAAATTGTGAATATTATTACTTACGCACTTCATATTGTTCTTCAGTGTAGCCCCGCTCACAGGTATGGTAGCGGATGGACTCGCAAATGTAGTATCCACAGTAATTATTCCCGGGTTGCTGCCACAACCACTTTACAAGAAATAGAGGTCAATCAAACTGATAAGCAAGCATGCTAAATGGTATTGATCAAACTAGCGCTTGAATCACTAGGAGATGCGCGGAACATGCTACTATAGTACTTACTTTCGGGTGTCTAAATTGCAGCTGGTTCGGCAGTCCCGGGGCTTTTGAGGTGAATTTTCTCCAAACCCTGCCAGACAAAGAAAACAATTACTTGATATCAGGAAATGAACAAAGTTGCTGATATGGTGGATAATGATCGATTTAACTTACTTCTGGAGCATTTGAGTCATGTTCGCATAGTCCTGGGGATCTTTTCGTCTCGAGTCTAAGACGGTTACTACTCCCGGCTCAAGCATAATCTCTAGGAGAATATAGTGGAAGCTGCGCATGCATGCATAAGTCATCAATTACATTACCATAACCTGGACTAATAAGGGAAACCAAATATGCAGAAGACAGTAACACTCACTTGAAGTTGTAAGGAAAGAGTATTATATCTTTGTTTTGATTTAATACCAACGATTGTAGCAAGTTGGCCTCGGCTTCTTTGGGATGTTTTTCAACCGTATATGCATCTATGAGATTTGTGTTAATGAACCCAATATCACCGATTTGTCTTTTCTTCAATTCGGCGATCTTCAATCTGCATAATATAGTGAGGATAAGTATAAATACATGCAATGAAAGAGCTGACCTATATAGAGAGACTTAATGACAGAAGTAGTACTACTTACAGACAGTAGCAAGTGATCGTTGTTTTATCGAGGGACTTTTGATTGTAAAAATGGAAGAAATCCTCAAATGGAACATTCAGCAGTTCAATTCCAACGAGGTCATGCTCCGGTTTAACTCTCGGCGTCAAAGTACTCATCCCATCAGACTCTCTGCAGGTTTTCATGTACCAATCATGTAGTCTTCGCATCATCGTGCTTAGAGATCTGACATCTTTGACGAGAGGCTTCCCGTAATGGTATTTGTGTTCGTCCACCTCCATGATTTCATAATGTACATCGTCGGGCAGGTAATCTCCAAGATTGCTATAACCGGGCACCATACCCGGATCATTAGCGACGATGCCGTTTGACACCTTGAGCGGGGGGCACGATTGGTTCGCTTGTTCGCCGAGC
Organism: Triticum aestivum; assembly: GCF_018294505.1. Taxonomy (NCBI): domain Eukaryota; kingdom Viridiplantae; phylum Streptophyta; class Magnoliopsida; order Poales; family Poaceae; genus Triticum; species Triticum aestivum. The sequence goes on along the minus strand of NC_057814.1, from coordinate 22,946,172 downwards.
TGGGCAATTTTTTTCCCAGCTCGTCGTTCTCTCATCCTTTTATCACTGACAGTACTTCCCGACCGCTCCGCTTCGGCATATGCCTTTCCAAGAACGCGCTCATAGTTGCCTCTCAGCGGAGACTTTGGTGGTTTTGTTAGGGCAGCCAGAATGCGCTTTGCTTTCACCGGATCTACCTTCTCCTCCGGAGGTGGATGTTTCTTTGCTTTGACCCCTTCAAAGAAGTTCTTCACTTCGGCTCGCACGATCTTCGCGTTCTCCTCCTCGGTCCTCTCATATGGTAACTTCTCTGGAGTCTTCAGAGAAGGACCGAATCTGTATTGCCTCCCGCCTCTGGCAGCTGTACTGCTAGACGCCGGCAGAGCAGACGGAGCAGCTGCGGCTGTCTTCTTTCCTTGCTTACGAGGCGGAGGAGAAGGACTACGACGCGCCGGAGCAGCCGCAGCGGCGGCGGATCTCTTCCGCCCTTGCTGACGAGGCGGAGAAGGAGGAGGCTGGCTGCTCTGGCGCGACGGCGCTGGCGGAGAAGGAGGCGGAGTGCCGCCACGCGCCGGTGAAGAAGGCTGAGTGCCCTGATCACTCGCCAGAGGAGGAGGCGGAGTGCCCTTACTCGCCGGAGCCGTCCAGATCGGAAGCTTGATGAGCTCCTTCCGCCATAGGCATGGAGTCTTCAGAGCTAAACCCAGCCGAGTCTCCCCTTCACCGGTAGGGTGGTCAAGCTGGAGGTCCTCAAATCCCTCCGTTATTTCATCCACCATCACCCTAGCATATCCTTCTGGAATCGGCCGACAGTGGTAGGTTGCGCCGGGTTCAGTAGGTAAAACAGAGCCAACAGCCGCCTTGACTTTCAAGTTCTGCCATTCTGCCATAAGGTGGCAATGGTGAGACTCCGTGATAGCATCCACGAGGTAGCTAGGAGTAGCCGCATGCTCCAGCTGAGGCAGCTCGGTGGAAGCCACGCTGCTTCTACGCTTCGGGGGCAGTTTCGGCATCTCTATTGCCGTCTCGTTCCTCTAGCACTTGAACCCTTTCGTGCAGACGCTGAATTTGGATCTGCTCCACTTTTTTCCTCCTCTCCTGGGTTTTGTAACCGCCCATGTCTGGAAAACCAGCCTTCCACGGAACGGAGCCTGGCGTGCCTCGTGTCCGTCCAGGGTGCTCAGGATTCCCGAGGGCCATTGTGAGCTCGCCGTTCTCTCTGTCTGGAACGAACGTCCCTTGCTGCACTGCATCGATATAGTGCTTAAGCTTCTTGACAGGTATTGCAAGTTGCTCGTCCGTCCAATGACACCTCCCTGATACAGGGTCCAAGGTTCCGCCAGCCCAGAAGAACCAAGTCTGGCAACGGTCTGGCCAGTTCATTGTCTCTGGTTCGATCCCTTTATCAAGCAGATCCCTCTCAGACTTGGCCCACTTAGGCCGGGCTTTGAGGTAGCCACCTGACCCCGTGCGATGGTGAAGCTTCTTCTTCGCAGCATTTTTCTTGTTTGTCGCTGACATCTTCTTACTCTTTTCCGATGTCTTGTGGGCCACAAATGCGGGCCAGTGATCTCTGATCTTCTCATACCGGCCGATGAATTCTGGTGTCTCTTCTTTGTCGACAAACGTTTTCAGCTCATTCTTCCACCTCCTGAATAGGTCTGCCATCTTCTTAAGAGCATGAGACTTGATTAATTGCTCTATAACTGGCTTCTCCGGATCCTCCTCTGGCGGTAGGGTGAAATTTGCCTTCAGCTCAGTCCAAAGATCATCTTTCTGCATATCATTGACATAAGACACCACAGGGTCTTCCTTCTTAGGCTTATACCATTGGTGGATGCTGATCGGGATCTTGTCCCTAACTAGAACCCCGCACTGAGCAGCAAAAGCATCCTTTGTCCGGAGGGGTTCAATCGGTTGGCCGTCGCGCGCGATTGCTGTGATCTCAAACCTTTCATCCGAGCGCAACTTTCTCTTCGGGCCTCGTCTCTTTACCGTAGTTGTGCTCGATCCGGAGGGCTAGAAAAAAGAAGAAAGACGAGTGTTAATTAATATGTGTACATACCAAAACAATGAATGCATCAATTAGCTAGTCAGCACAGGCTTAACTAATATATTTACCTGGCCGGACTCTGTTCGGTCACCGGAGCCGTCACCACGGGCTCCTTCTTGCACCAGCATTGGGTCACCGGAGCCATCATAATCATGTCTTTCCTCCTCCACTCTTCGATCACTGCAGCCTGCTTCTTCACCCTGTTCTTCCAGACCATCATTGTCGTTAAGATACGACAAGATATCACCTCCGGCTAAGATTATGTCCCCCAACACATCTTCTGCTTGCTCATCTCGTCCGTGCTCCATTGTTTCTGCAAATATTACAACATGGCAATTATTACACAAACATGACAGCAGGTGGATATATTAGTGCAAACGTAGACCTAGCTTATTCCGGGTTTGGGGTGGCCTAGGCAACGCTTCAAGGGTAGGGGCGCGGCGGGAGGGGGTAGGAGACCGACATCGTTTTTTCTAGGGTTTGGGTATCCTCGAGAGTTTTGGTCGAGCGAGAGGGCCGGGGGGGGGGGGTGCTCCCGTGGTATATCGACCCCCCCCACGTGTTGAAGTTATCAGGAGGGGGTATATATCGATGACGACAGACCCGATAAAACATAGGAAAACGAAGAAGAAATAAAAAGAGGAGAGAAGAAGAAAGGAATAGAGGAGAGGATTGAAGAAAAAAAAGAAAAAAAAGAAAAAAAGAGGAGAAGAAGAAAGGAATAGAGGAGAAGAAGAAAAAATTGAATATTTTCTATTTTTTCTTCTTCTCCTCTATTCCTTTCTTCTTCTCCTCTTCTTTTTCTTCTTTTTTTCTCTTCTTATTTATTTCTCCTCTTCTTCGTCTCCTCTTCTTCTTTCTTTCCTATCCTTCTTATCTTCTTCTTATTTTCTTCTTATTTTTCTTCTTCTTATTTTTCCTCTTCTTATTTTCTTCTTTCCTATCCTTCTTTTTCTTCTTCTTCCCTTCCTAGCTAGATATATAAAACTTTTCTAAAATTGTAACTTTTGCATATATAAAACTTTTCCATGTGGATCATCATTTCTCATATATATCAAATATATATCCATTGTCATATATAAAAACTTTCTATATATGAACAAAAAACTTTCTATGAACAAAAAAACATTTTTGACATATATATTCATGCATTTTGAACATCTACATACATATAATTTTTTTTCACATATACATTATAGCCACATACACATATACATCACATATGACAAAAAAATTAAACTAATAAAAATAAAAAAACAGAGCCGGGGCGGCGGCTCTCACAGCGGGGGCGGCTAGGACGATGGCGACGGCGGGGGCGGCGAGGGCGCCGGCGCGCGGGGCGGGACGGGGCGGGGGCGGCGAGGGCGCCGGCGAGCACGCGCGGGCCGGGCAGGGGGGCTCAGGGCGCCGAGGCGGCGCGCGCGAGCAGGGGAGCACGAGGCGGGGCGGCGCGTGGGGGCAGGGCGACGGCGTCGAGCACCGGGCGGCGACCCGTCGAGGCAAGGGCGCGGGGCGACGGCGACGAGGAGCGGGCGGCGACGGCGAGCACGGGCAGCCTGGCGGCGTCGGGGGCAACTGGCGAGGTATCTCGAAAATTTCCTAATTGTGGACTTATATAGCAAAGCCTTTAGTCCCGGTTCGTGGCACCAACCGGGACTAAAGGTGGGCATTAGTCCCGGTTGGGGCCACCAACCGGGACCAAAGGCCCCTTTTCAGCAGCCCAAAGGGTGGGAAGCGGCGGCCATTGGTCCCGGTTGGTGGCACCAACCGGGACTAAAGGGGGGGCATTGGTCCCGGTTGGTGGCACCAACCGGGACCAAAGGCCTTGCGCTGCCCGCGGCCAAAAGTTTAGTCCCACCTCGCTAGTTGAGAGGGGCTCGGAGTGGTTTATAAGCTCCACTGCGGCTGCCCTCTCGAGCTCCTCTCAAATGCAGGCTTACGGGCCTAATGTCACACTGTGCTGTCTGTTGGCCTATTGGGCCTTCTGCGGGCCTGAATCCTGGCCCAGGTTGGGTTTCTAGTCGTATTCAGGCCGCGGTGCCCAATAGGTGGCCTTTTTTAAAAAAAATCCAGTTTTTTGCATTATTTATTTTCTTTTGTTTTTTCCTTTATTTTTTTAATTCTTTTTGCTTTTAGGTCAGCAAAATTATAAACTGTCTGTTAGTGCCATTAGTTTGAGAAAACATATAAACTTTCTATTAGTGCCATTAGTTCTTTATGAAAATTCTTTTTGCTGTATTTAGTTTTTTTGTTTTCTTTTTTGCTATATTTATTTGTTTTGTTTCTACTTACAACAAAAACTTATTTATTTTATTTTATTTTGTTTCTAATTATTTATTTATTTTACTTTATGATAATTCTTTCTGCTATTAAAGTTTCTATCAAAAAAGTTCTTTATGAAAATTCTTTTTGCTTTTAATGATTAAATATAAAAAAGAGGCACAATGCGCGTTGATTTCCTTCAAGCCTTTCGGAATAGTGTAGACTGCACTGCACATAGCTCGATGCAGTCTACCTTATTCCTCAAGGCTTGAAGCTAAGCAACGTGAGCATTGCGCCTCTTCTTCATCGTCTCTGCACTCAGGGCTTATAAACCGCTCCTAGTGCCTCTCAGCTAGCGAGGTGGGACTAAAAAACTGCTTAGCTAGTAAGAAACTCTAGTACCGGTTCGTGCCACGAACAGGTACTAAAGGTGCTCGTGGGGCCACAGCCTCATTAGTACCGGTTCGTGGCACCAACAGGGACCAAAGGGTGGAATTGGTCCCGGTTCGTGCCACCAACCGGGACCAATGGCCTTGCACAGCGGCGTGGTGGTGAGTTTAGTCCCACCTCGCTAGCTAAGAGAGAGTCGCACCTGTTTATAAGGTGCGGTGCGCCTGAGCTGTCGAGCTCCTCTCTAAGGCAGGCTTACGGGCCTAACCTCTCCGCACTCAGGGCTTATAAAGCATTTCAAATGAACTCTGAAAAGGTTGAAAGTTGGCATGGTATCATCATTTCATCCACATAGCATGTGCAAGAAAGTTGAGAGGGTTACGGCAAAAACTAGATGCACTTCTTGTACAAAACGGACAATGGTATCATACTCGTCTATTACAAAGTTGGCATGCTATCATCATAATAGTTGCGGGAGAAAGTCTTCACTTTTTCTTCGCTTGTGTCATTTGCTTATTGTGCCGTAACCATGGATAATCTTCATCGTTTATCAGGATGCTTGGGTCAGCCTTGACTTTGAAGGGAGGAATTTCATGAAACTTTTCATAATCTTTAGACATGTCTGTCTTGCCCTCCACTCCCACAATGTCCCTTTTTCCTGAAAGAACTATGTGGCACTTTGGCTCATCGTATGATGTATTCGCTTCCTTATCTTTTCTTTTCCTCGGTCTGGTAGACATGTCCTTCACATAGATAACCTGTGCCACATCATTGGCTAGGACGAACGGTTCGTCAGTGTACCCAAGATTGTTCAGATCCACTGTTGTCATTCCGTACTGTGGGTCTACCTGTACCCCGCCCCCTGACAGATTGACCCATTTGCACTTAAACAAAGGGACCTTAAAATCATGTCCGTAGTCAAGTTCCCATATGTCCATTATGTAACCATAATATGTGTCCTTTCCCCTCTCGGTTGCTGCATCAAAGCGGACACCGCTGTTTTGGTTGGTGCTCTTTTGATCTTGGGCGATCGTGTAAAATGTATTCCCATTTATCTCGTATCCTCTGTAAGTCAATACAGTCGAAGATGGTCCCCTGGACAACGAGTACAACTCATCACAAACAGTGGTGTCACCTCTGAGACGTGTTTCCAACCAACTGCTGAAAGTCCTGATGTGTTCACATGTAATCCAGTCGTCACACTGCTCCGGGTGTTTGGAGCACAGACTGTTCTTGTGTTCATCGACATACGGGGTCACCAAGGTAGAGTTCTGTAGAACTGTGTAGTGTGCTTGAGACCAAGAATAGCCGTCCCTGCATATTATTGAGTCCCCCCCTCCAAGCGTGCCTTTTCCAGTCAGTCTCCCCTCATACCGCGATTTAGGGAGACCTATCTTCTTAAGGCCAGGAATGAAGTCAACACAAAACCCAATGACATCCTCTGTTTGATGGCCCATGGAGATGCTTCCTTCTGGCCTAGCGCGGTTACGGACATATTTCTTTAGGACTCCCATGAACCTCTCAAAGGGGAACATATTGTGTAGAAATACGGGCCCCAGAATGACAATCTCGTCAACTAGATGAACTAGGACGTGCGTCATGATATTGAAGAAGGATGGTGGGAACACCAGCTCGAAACTGACAAGACATTGCGCCACATCACTCCTTAGCCTTGGTATGATTTCTGGATCGATCACCTTCTAAGAGATTGCATTGAGGAATGCACATAGCTTCACAATGGCTAATCGGACGTTTTCCGGTAGAAGCCCCCTCAATGCAACCGGAAGCAGTTGCGTCATAATCACATGGCAGTCATGAGACTTTAGGTTCTGGAACTTTTTCTCTGGCATATTTATTATTCCCTTTATATTCGACGAGAAGCCAGTCGGGACCTTCATACTGAGCAGGCATTCAAAGAAGATTTCTTTCTCTTCTTTCGTAAGAGCGTAGCTGGCAGGACCTTCATACTGCTTCGGAGGCATTGAGGGGGTGCAAACGTTGCAGGTCCTCCCGTGCCTCAGCTGTATCTTTTGTCTTCCCATACACGCCCAAGAAGCCTAGCAGGTTCACGCAAAGGTTCTTCATCACGTGCATCACGTTGATTGAAGAGCGGACCTCTAGCTCTTTCCAGTAGGGTAGGTCCCAAAATATAGATTTCTTCTTCCACATGGGTGCGTGTCCCTCAGCGTCATTCGGAATAGCTAGTCCGCCGGGACCCTTTCCAAAGATTACGTGTAAATCATTGACCATAGCAAGTACGTGATCACCGGTACGCATGGCGGGCTTCTTCCGGTGATCTGCCTCGCCTTTGAAATGCTTGCCTTTCTTTCCACATTGATGGTTGGTCGGAAGAAATCGACGATGGCCCAGGTACACATTCTTCTTGCTTTTGTCCAGGTATATACTTTCAGTGTCATCTAAACAGTGCGTGCATGCGTGGTATCCCTTGTTTGTCTGTCCTGAAAGGTTACTGAGAGCGGGCCAATCGTTGATGGTTACAAACAGCAACGCGTGCAGGTTAAATTCCTCCTGTTTGTGCTCATCCCACGTACGTACACCGTTTCCATTCCACAGCTGTAAAAGTTCTTCAACTAATGGCCTTAGGTACACATCAATGTCGTTGCCGGGTTGCTTAGGGCCTTGGATGAGAACTGGCATCATAATGAACTTCCGCTTCATGCACATCCAAGGAGGAAGGTTATACATACATAGAGTCACGGGCCAGGTGCTGTGATTGCTGCTCTGCTCCCCGAAAGGATTAATGCCATCCGCGCTTAAACCAAACCATACGTTCCTTGGGTCAGCTGCAAACTCAGCCCAGTACTTTCTCTCGATTTTTCTCCACTGCGACCCGTCAGCGGGTGCTCTCAACTTCCCGTCTTTCTTACGGTCCTCACTGTGCCATCGCATCAACTTGGCATGCTCTTCGTTTCTGAACAGACATTTCAACCGTGGTATTATAGGAGCATACCACATCACCTTCGTAGGAACCCTCTTCCTGGGGGGGCTCGCCGTCAACATCACTAGGGTCATCTCGTCTGATCTTATACCGCAATGCACCGCATACCGGGCATGCGTTCAGATCCTTGTACGCACCGCGGTAGAGGATGCAGTCATTAGGGCATGCATGTATCTTCTGCACCTCCAATCCTAGAGGGCATACGACCTTCTTTGCTGCATATGTACTGTCGGGCAATTCGTTATCCTTTGGAACCATCTTCTTCAATATTTTCAATAGCTTCTCAAATCCTTTGTCAGGCACAGCATTCTCTGCCTTCCACTGCAGCAATTCCAGTACGGTACCGAGCTTTGTGTTGCCATCTTCGCAATTGGGGTACAACCCTTTTTTGTGATCCTCTAACATGCGATCGAACTTCAGCTTCTCCTTTTGACTTTCGCATTGCGTCCTTGCATCGACTATGACCCGGCGGAGATCATCATCATCGGGCACTGGTTCCTCTTGATCTTCAGCAGCTTCCCCCCTTGCAGCATCATTGGGCACATCGTCTGGTTCCTCTTGAACTTCAGCAGCTTCCCCCGTTGCAGCATCACCGTATTCAGGGGGCACATAGTTGTCATCGTCCTCTTCTTCTTCGTCGTCTTCCATCATAACCCCCATTTCTCCGTGCCTCATCCCAACATTATAGTGTGGCATGAAACCCTTGTAAAGCAGGTGGGCGTGAAGGATTTTCCGGTCAGAGTAAGACTTCGTATTCCCACATATCGGGCATGGACAACACATAAAACCATTCTGCTTGTTTGCCTCAGCCACTTCGAGAAAATCATGCGCGCCCTTAATGTACTCGGAGGTGTGTTTTGTTGGAAATATGCCCTAGAGGCAATAATAAATGGTTATTATTATATTTCTTTGTTCATGGTAATTGTCTATTATTCATGCTATAATTGTATTGTCCGGAAATCGTAATACATGTGTGAATACATAGACCACAACCTGTCCCTAGTAAGCCTCTAGTTGACTAGCTCGTTGATCAACAGATAGTCATGGTTTCCTGACTATGGACATTGGATGTCATTGATAACGGGATCACATCATTAGGAGAATGATGTGATGGACAAGACCCAACTTAAGCATAGCATAAAAGATCGTGTAGTTTCGTTTGCTAGAGCTTTTCCAATGTCAAGTATCTTTTCCTTAGACCATGAGATCGTGCAACTCCCGGATACCGTAGGAGTGCTTTGGGTGTGCCAAACGTCACAACGTAACTGGGTGACTATAAAGGTGCATTACGGGTATCTCCGAAAGTGTCTGTTGGGTTGGCACGGATCGAGACTGGGATTTGTCACTCCGTGTGACGGAGAGGTATCTCTGGGCCCACTCGGTAATGCATCATCATAATGAGCTCAATGTGACTAAGGCGTTAGTCACGGGATCATGCATTGCGGTACGAGTAAAGAGACTTGCCGGTAACGAGATTGAACAAGGTATTGGGATACCGACGATCGAATCTCGGGCAAGTAACATACCGATTGACAAAGGGAATTGCATACGGATTGATTGAATCCTCGACACCGTGGTTCATCCGATGATATCATCGTGGAACATGTGGGAGCCAACATGGGTATCCAGATCCCGCTGTTGGTTATTGACCGGAGAGGCGTCTCGGTCATGTCTGCATGTCTCCCGAACCCGTAGGGTCTACACACTTAAGGTCCGGTGACGCTAGGGTTGTAGAGATATATGTATGCGGAAACCCGAAAGTTGTTCGGAGTCCCGGATGAGATCCCGGACGTCACGAGAGGTTCCGGAATGGTCCGGAGGTAAAGATTTATATATGGGAAGTCTTATTTTGGTCGCCGGAAAAGTTTCGCGCTTTATCGGTATTGTACCGGGAGTGCCGAAAGGGGTCCGGGGGTCCACCAAGGGGGTCCACCAGCCCCGGGGGGCCACATGGGCTGTAAGGGGTGCGCCTTGGCCTATATGGGCCAAGGGCACCAGCCCCAAGAGGCCCATGCGCAAGAGATAAGAAAAAAAGGGGAGAGTCCTAAAGGGGGAAGGCACCTCCGAGGTGCCTTGGGGGGGAAGGACTCCCCCCTGGCCGCACCCTTCCTTGGAGGAAGGGGCAAGGCTGCGCCCCCCCTCTCCCTTGGCCCTATATATAGTGGGGGGAAGGGAGGGCAGCAAGATCACAGCCTTGGGCGCCTCCCTCCTCCCCTGCAACACCTCTCTCTCTCTCTCGCAGAAGCTCGGCAAAGCCCTGCCGGAGACCCGCTACATCCATCACCACGCCGTCGTGCTGTTGGATCTCCATCAACCTCTCCTCCCCCCTTGCTGGATCAAGAAGGAGGAGACGTCGCTGCACCGTACGTGTGTTGAACGCGGAGGTGCCGTACGTTCGGCACTCGGTCATCGGTGATTTGGATCACGGCGAGTACGACTCCGTCATCCACGTTCATTGGAACGCTTCCGCTCGCGATCTACAAGGGTATGTAGATCCACTCATTTCCCCTCGTTGCTAGTAGACTCCATAGATGCATCTTGGTGAGCGTAGGAAAATTTTAAATTATGCTACGATTCCCAACAGTGGCATCATGAGCCAGGTCTATGCGTAGTTACTATGCACGAGTAGAACACAAAGTAGTTGTGGGCGTTGAGTTTGCCAATTCTTCTTGCCGCTACTAGTCTTTTCTTGTTTCGGCGGCATTGTAGGATGAAGCGGCCCGGACCGACCTTACACGTACTCTTACGTGAGACAGGTTCCACCGACTGACATGCACTAGATGCATAAGGTGGCTAGCGGGTGTCTGTCTCTCCTACTTTAGTCGGAACGGATTCGATGAAAAGGGTCCTTATGAAGGGTAAATAGAAATTGGCAAATCACGTTGTGGTCATACGTAGGTAAGAAACGTTCTTGCAAGAAACCTACAAACCACGTAAAAAAAACTTGCAACAACAATTAGAGGACGTCTAACTTGTTTTTGCAGCAAGTGCCATGTGATGTGATATGGCCAGAAGATGTGATGAATGATATATGTGATGTATGAGATTGATCATATTCTTGTAATAGGAATCACGACTTGCATGTCGATGAGTATGACAACCGGCAGGAGCCATAGGAGTTGTCTTTATTATTTTGCATGACCTGCGAGTCATTGAATAACGCCATGTAAATTACTTTACTTTGTTGCTAAACGAGTTGGCCATAGAAGTAGAAGTAATTGTTGGCGTGACAACTTCATAAAGACACAATGATCGAGATCATGGTGTCATGCCGGTGAGAAAGATGATCATGGTGCCCCGAAGATGGAGATCAAAGGAGCATGAAGATATTGGCCATATCATGTCACTATTTGATTGCATGTGATTTTTATCATGTTTTTGCATCTTATTTGCTTAGAAAGACGGTAGCAAGTAGGATGATCCCTTATAATAATTTCAAGAAAGTGTTCACCCTAACTGTGCACCGTTGCGAAGGTTCGTCGTTTCGAAGCACCACGTGATGATCGGGTGTGATAGATTCTTACGTTCGAATACAACGGGTGTTGACGAGCCTAGCATGTACAGACATGGCCTTGGAACACACGCAATACACTTAGGTTGACTTGACGAGCCTAGCATGTACAGACATGGCCTCGTAACACGGAGGACCGAAAGGTCGAGCATGAGTCGTATAGAAGATACGATCAACATGGAGATGTTCACCGATCTTGACTAGTCCGTCTCACGTGATGATCGGACACGGCCTAGTTGAACTCGGATCATGTTTCACTTGGATGACTAGAGGGATGTCTATCTGAGTGGGAGTTCATAATCAGATGAACTTCATTATCATGAACATAGTCAAAAAGTATTTGCAAATTATGTCATAGCTTGCGCTTTAGTTCTACTGGTTAAGATATGTTCCTAGAGAAAATTTAGTTGAAAGTTGGTAGTAGCAATTATGCGGACTGGGTCCGTAAACTGAGGATTGTCCTCATTGCTGCACAGAAGGCTTATGTCCTTAATGCACCGCTCGGTGTGCTGAACCTCAGCGTCGTCTGTAGATGTTACGGAACATCTGACATACACGTTTTGATGACTACGTGATAGTTCAGTGCGGTTTAGAATTGTGGCACCCAAGACGTTTTTGAAACGTCGCAGAACATGTGAGATGTTCCGAAGACTGAAATTGGGATTTCAGACTAGTGCCCACGTCAAGAGGTATGAGACCTCTGACAAGTTTCTTAAGCCTGCAAACTAAGGGAGAAAAGCTCAATCGTTGAGCATGTGCTCAGATTGTCTGAGTGCCACAATCGCTTGAATCGAGTGGGAGTTAATCTCCCAGATGAGATAGTGATAGTTCTCCATAGTCACTGCCACCAAGCTAGTAGAGCTTCGTGATGAACTATAACATATCAAGGATAGTTATGATGATCCTTGAGCTATTCGCGATGTTTGACACCGCGAGAGTAGAAATCAAGAAGGAGCGTCAATTGTTGATGGTTAGTAAAACCACTAGTTTAAGAAGGGCAAGGGCAAAAGGGATACTTCATGAAACAGCAAGTCATTTGCTGCTCTAGTGAAGAATCCCAAGGTTGAACCCAAACCCGAGACTAAGTGCTTCTGTAATGAGGGAACGACCACTGAAGCAGAACTACCCTAGATACTTGGTAGATAAGAAGGCATGCAAGGTCGACATAAGTATATTGGATATACATTATATGAATGTGTACTTTACTAGTACTCCCAGTAGCACCAGGGTATTAGATACCGGTTCGGTTGCTAAGTGTTAGTAACTCGAAATAAAAGCTGCGGAATAAACGGAGACTAGCTAAAGGTGAGATGACGATATGTGTTGGAAGTGTTTCCAAGGTTGATGTGATCAAGCATCGCATGCTCCCTCTACCATCGAGATTTGGTGTTTGCGTTGAACATGATTGGATTATGTTTATCGCAAAACGGTTATTCATTTAAGGAGAATAATGGTTACTCTGTTTATTTGAATAATACCTTCAATGGTCTTGCACCTAAAATGAATCTCGATCGTAGTGATACACATGTTCGTGCCAAAAGATATAAGATAGTAATGATAGTACCACATACTTGTGGCACTGCCACTTGAGTCATATTGGTGTAGAACGCATGAAGAAGCTCCATGTAGGTGGATCTTTGGACTCACTCATTTTTGAAAAGATTGAGACATGCGAACCATGTCTATTGGTATATATGCATGAAGAAACTCCATACAGATGGATCGTTTGGACTCACTTGATTATGAATCACTTGAGACATGCAAATCATACCACATGGGCAAGATGACTGAAAGGCCTCGTTTTCAGTGAGATGGAACAAGAGAGCAATTTATTGGAAGTAATACATTTTGATGTATGCAGTCCAATGAATGCTGAGGCATGCAGTGGATATCGTTATGTTCTTACTTCACAGATGATTTGAGTAGATGCTGAGTGTATTTACTTGATGAAACACTAGTCTGAATTATTGAAAGGTTCAAGCAATTTCAGAGTGAAGTTGAAGATCGTCGTGACAAGAGGATAAAATGTCTGTGATATGATCATAGAGATGAGTATCTGAGATACGAGTTTGGCACACAATTGAGACATTGTGGAAAGTGTTTCACAATTAATACCGCCTGGAACACCATAGTGTGATGGTGTGTCCGAACATCATAACTGCACCCTATTGGATATGGTGCATACCATGATGTTTCTTATCAAATTACCACTATCGTTTATGGGTTAGGCATTAGAGACAACCGCATTCACTTTAAAAGGGGCACCACGCAATTCCGTTGAGACGACACCGTTTATAGAAACCTAAGTTGTCGTTTCTTAAAAGTTTGGGGCTGCGATGCTTATGTGAAAAAGTTTCAGGCTGATAAGCTCGAACCCAAAGCGGATAAATGCATCTTCATAGAATACCCAAAAACAGTTGGGTATACCTCCTATTTCAGATCTGGAAGCAAAAGTAATTGCTTCTAGAAACGAGTCCTTTCTCGAGGAAAAGTTTCTCTCGAAAGAATTGAGTGGGAGGATGGTGGAGACTTGATAAGGTTATTGAACCGTCGCTTCAACTAGTGTGTAGCAGGGCACAGGAAGTTGTTCCTGTGGCACCTACACCAATTGAAGTGGAAGCTTATGATAGTGATCATGAAACTTCGGATCAAGTCACTACCAAACCTCGTAGGATGACGAGGATGCGCACTACTTCAGAGTAATGCGTGATCCTGTCTTGGAAGTCATGTTGCTAGACAACAATGAACCTACGAGCTATGGAGAAGCGATGGTGGGCCCATATTCCGACGAATGGCTCGAGGCCATGAAATCCGAGATAGAATCCATGTATCAGAACAAAGCATGGACTTTGGTGAACTTGCCCGATGATCGGCAAGCCATTGAGATAAATGGATCTTTAAGAAGAAGACGGACATGGACGGTAATGTTACCGTCTATGAAGCTCGACTTGTGGCAAAGAGTATTTTCACAAGTTCAAGGAGTTGACTACGATGAGTTTTTCTCATCCGTAGCGATGCTTAGGTCCGTCGGAATCATGTTAGCATTAGCTACATTTATGAAATCTGGCAGATGGATGCCAAAAAACAAGTTTCCTTACCAGTTTTCGTAAGGAAAGGTTGTATGTGATACAATCAGAAAGGTTTTGTCGATCCTAAGGATGCTAAAAGGTATGCTAGCTCCAGCGATCCTTCCATGGATTAGAGCAAGCATCTCGGAGTCAGAATATATGCTTTGATGGAGTGATCAAAGTTTTTGGGTTTATACAAAGTTTGTTAGAAACTTGTATTTACAATAAAGTGAGTGGGAGCGCTACAACATTTCTGATAAGTATATGTGAATGACATATTGTTGATCCGAAATGATGTAAAATTTCTGGAAAGCATAAAGGGTTGTTTGAAAGGAGTTTTTCAAAGGAAGACCTGGATAAAGCTACTTACATATTGGGCATCAAGATCCATAGAGATAGATCAAGACGCCTGATGATACTTTCAAAAGACAGCACACCTTGACATGATTTTGAAAGAGTTCAAAATAGATCAGCAAAGAAGGAGTTCTTGGCTGTGTTACAAGGTGTGAGTATTGAGTGAGACTCAAGACCTGACCACAGCAGAAGATAGAGAAAGGACGAAGGTCGTCCCCTATGCTTAGACATAGGCTCTATAGTATGCTATGCTGTGTACCGCACATGTAGTGTGCCTTGCCATGAGTTGGTCAAGAGGGTACAATGGTGATCCGGGAAAGGATCTCATGACAGCGGTCGAACTTATCCTTAGCACCTAGTGGATTAAGGAATTTTCTCGATTATGGAGGTGGAAAGGAGTTCGTCGTAAAGGGTTACGTCGATGCGAACTTTGACACTAATCCGGATGACTCTGAGTAGTAAACCGGATTCGTATAGTAGAGCAATTATTTGAAATGGCTCCAAATAGCGCGTGGTAGCATCCACAAGATGACATAGATATTCGTAAAGCACACGGTTCTGAAAGGTTCAGACCCGTTGACTAATAACCTCTCTCACAAGCATAACATGACCAAACCAGAACACATTGAGTGATAATCACATAGTGATGTGAACTAGATCGTTGACTCTAGTAAACTCTTTAGATGTTGGTCACATGGTGATGTGACCAGTGAGTGTTAATCACATGGTGATGTGAACTAGATTATTGACTCTAGTGCAAGTGGGAGACTGTTGGAAATATGCCCTAGAGGCAATAATAAATGGTTATTATTATATTTCTTTGTTCATGGTAATTGTCTATTATTCATGCTATAATTGTATTGTCCGGAAATCGTAATACATGTGTGAATACATAGACCACAACCTGTCCCTAGTAAGCCTCTAGTTGACTAGCTCGTTGATCAACAGATAGTCATGGTTTCCTGACTATGGACATTGGATGTCATTGATAACGGGATCACATCATTAGGAGAATGATGTGATGGACAAGACCCAACTTAAGCATAGCATAAAAGATCGTGTAGTTTCGTTTGCTAGAGCTTTTCCAATGTCAAGTATCTTTTCCTTAGACCATGAGATCGTGCAACTCCCGGATACCGTAGGAGTGCTTTGGGTGTGCCAAACGTCACAACGTAACTGGGTGACTATAAAGGTGCATTACGGGTATCTCCGAAAGTGTCTGTTGGGTTGGCACGGATCGAGACTGGGATTTGTCACTCCGTGTGACGGAGAGGTATCTCTGGGCCCACTCGGTAATGCATCATCATAATGAGCTCAATGTGACTAAGGCGTTAGTCACGGGATCATGCATTGCGGTACGAGTAAAGAGACTTGCCGGTAACGAGATTGAACAAGGTATTGGGATACCGACGATCGAATCTCGGGCAAGTAACATACCGATTGACAAAGGGAATTGCATACGGATTGATTGAATCCTCGACACCGTGGTTCATCCGATGATATCATCGTGGAACATGTGGGAGCCAACATGGGTATCCAGATCCCGCTGTTGGTTATTGACCGGAGAGGCGTCTCGGTCATGTCTGCATGTCTCCCGAACCCGTAGGGTCTACACACTTAAGGTCCGGTGACGCTAGGGTTGTAGAGATATATGTATGCGGAAACCCGAAAGTTGTTCGGAGTCCCGGATGAGATCCCGGACGTCACGAGAGGTTCCGGAATGGTCCGGAGGTAAAGATTTATATATGGGAAGTCTTATTTTGGTCGCCGGAAAAGTTTCGCGCTTTATCGGTATTGTACCGGGAGTGCCGAAAGGGGTCCGGGGGTCCACCAGCCCCGGGGGGCCACATGGGCTGTAAGGGGTGCGCCTTGGCCTATATGGGCCAAGGGCACCAGCCCCAAGAGGCCCATGCGCAAGAGATAAGAAAAAAGGGAGAGTCCTAAAGGGGGAAGGCACCTCCGAGGTGCCTTGGGGGGGAAGGACTCCCCCCTGGCCGCACCCTTCCTTGGAGGAAGGGGCAAGGCTGCGCCCCCCCTCTCCCTTGGCCCTATATATAGTGGGGGGAAGGGAGGGCAGCAAGATCAAGCCTTGGGCGCCTCCCTCCTCCCCTGCAACACCTCTCTCTCTCTCTCGCAGAAGCTCGGCAAAGCCCTGCCGGAGACCCGCTACATCCATCAC
This sequence comes from Triticum aestivum, assembly GCF_018294505.1. Taxonomy (NCBI): domain Eukaryota; kingdom Viridiplantae; phylum Streptophyta; class Magnoliopsida; order Poales; family Poaceae; genus Triticum; species Triticum aestivum. The sequence goes on along the minus strand of NC_057814.1, from coordinate 22,929,417 downwards.
CACGCCGTCGTGCTGTTGGATCTCCATCAACCTCTCCTCCCCCCTTGCTGGATCAAGAAGGAGGAGACGTCACTGCACCGTACGTGTGTTGAACGCGGAGGTGCCGTACGTTCGGCACTCGGTCATCGGTGATTTGGATCACGGCGAGTACGACTCCGTCATCCACGTTCATTGGAACGCTTCCGCTCGCGATCTACAAGGGTATGTAGATCCACTCATTTCCCCTCGTTGCTAGTAGACTCCATAGATGCATCTTGGTGAGCGTAGGAAAATTTTAAATTATGCTACGATTCCCAACATGTTTGTCACCGTACATCCATTGCCGGTTCATCTGCGTGCATTATATATAATTAAGTGTGTCAAAAACCATTACAGAACATCATGAATAGATAATTAAGTGACCAAATTAATAGAAGTTCATCATCACATTAGAACCAAAGTACATACATAGTTCTCATCTAACAACATATATATAGCTCTCCAGAGCATCTAATTAATTAAACCATACATTGAAACTATGTAAAACACTTCAATGTAACAACAAATGCGATCATAATCGCAACCAAGGTAACAATTGATCCAACGGCATAATGATACCAAGCCTCGGTATGAATGGCATATTTTCTAATCTTTCTAATCTTCAAGCGCATTGCATCCATCTTGATCTTGTGATCATCGACGACATCCGCAACATGCAACTCCAATATCATCTTCTCCTCCTCAATTTTTTTATTTTTTCCTTCAAGTAATTGTTTTCTTCTTCAACTAAATTTAACCTCTCGACAATAGGGTCGGTTAGAATTTCCGGTTCAACCACCTCCTAGATAAATAAAATCTATGTCACGCTGGTCGGTATATTTGTCATAAACAAAAAAATGAATCAAATAGTTATAAAAATATAATATATACCACATTCGAATCATAGACAGGACGAGGGCCGACGGGGGCGGATACCAAAACCATCGCACTATGTAATAAGAAGGAATAAAATAGTAAGAAAACTAGACAAGTATCTATCTAAAGTAAGAATTTTTTTCTTTCATAAAGAAGATAAGAACAAGAGGCTCACCACGGTGGTGCCGGCGACGAGATCGGCGCGGGCGGTCGACGGCGGTGAAGACGGGAATGGGACGTGACGGGCCGCTAAACCTAGACAAATCTCGAGGAAAATGGAGCTTTGAGGTCGAGCTTCGAGAGGACAAAGCTTAACTAGTGTGGCTCGGGCATTTCATCGAACACCACATGTGCATAGGAGGTGAGCTAGAGCACCACAAAGCCCTCCCCTCGCCGGCCAGAGAAAAACAGAGCACTGGAGTGCTCTGCTCGCGGGCGAGGGGTATATATAGGCACCTCATTGGTCCCGGTTCGTGGCATGAACCGATACTAAATCTGGGCCTTCTGTCCCGGTTCATGCCAAGAACCGGGACAAATGGTTGTGGGCCAGGAGCGAGGACCATTAGTCCCGGTTCGTGGCTCGAACCGGGACAAATGGTTCCATACGAACCGGGACGAATGCCCACGAGGCCCCGGCCGGCCCCCTGGGCTCACGAACCGGGACGAATGCCCCCATGGGTCCCGGTTCGTGACTGGACCGGGGCTAATGTGAAAACTGCCCTGTGACCTAAGCCCTGTTTTCTACTAGTGAATACGTGCCTTGCTGCCCCTACTGTCACTGGGAAAGGACACCGCAAGATTGAACCCAAATCTAAGCACTTCTCCCATTGCAAGAAAGATCAATCTAGTAGGCCAAACCAAACTGATAATTCGAAGAGACTTGCAAAGATAACCAATCATACATAAAAGAATTCAGAGAAGAATCAAATATTGTTCATCGATAAACTTGATCATAAACCCACAATTCATCGGTCTCAACAAACACACCGCAAAAGAAGATTACATCGAATAGATCTCCACGAGAGAGGGGGAGAACATTGTATTGAGATCCAAAAAGAGAGAAGAAGCCATCTAGCTAATAACTATGGACCCGAAGGTCTGAAGTAAACTACTCACACATCATCGGAGAGGCTATGGTGTTGATGTAGAAGCCCTCCGTGATCGAAGCCCCCTCGGACGGAGCTCCAGAACAGGCCCCAAGATGGGATCTCACGGGTACAGAAGGTTGCGGCGGTGGAATTAGGTTTTTGGCTCCGTATCTGGTAGTTTGGGGGTACGTAGGTATATATAGGAGGAAGGAGTACGTCGGTGGAGCAACAGGGGGCCCACGAGGGTGGAGGGCGCGCCTGGGGGGGGGGGTAGGCGCGCCCCCTACCTCGTGCCCTCCTGGTTGATGTCTTGACGTAGGGTCCAAGTCCTATGGATCACGTTCGTTCCGAAAATCATGTTCCCGAAGGTTTCATTCCGTTTGATATTCTTTTTCTGCGAAACTCTGAAATAGGCAAAAAACAGCAATTCTGGGCTGGGCCTCCGGTTAATAGGTTAGTCCCAAAAATAATATAAAAGTGTATAATAAAGCCCAATAATGTCCAAAACAGAATATAATATAGCATGGAGCAATCAAAAATTATAGATACATTGGAGACGTATCATGCATCCCCAAGCTTAATTCCTGCTCGTCCTCGAGTAGGTAAATGATAAAAACAGAATTTTTGATGTGAAACGCTACTTGGCATAATTTCAATATAATTCTTCTTATTGTGGCATGAATGTTCAGATTTGATATGATTCAAGATAAAAGTTTAATGTTGACATAAAAACAATAATACTTCAAGCATACTAACTAAGCAATTATGTCTTATCAAAATAACATAGCCAAAGCAAGTTATCCCTACAAAATCATATAGTCTGGCTATGCTCCATCTTCCCCACACAAAATATTCATATCATGTACGACCCCGGTTTTAGCCAAGCAATTGGTTCATACTTTTAACGCGCTTCAGCCTTTTCAACTCTTACGCAATACATGAGCGCAAGCCATGGATATAGCACTATGGTGGAATAAGGTATAATGATAGGGGTTATGTGGGAAGACAAAAAAAGAAAGTCTCACATCAATGAGGATAATCAACGGGCTATGGAGATGCCCCTCAATTGATGTTAATGCGAGGAGTAGGGATTACCATGCAACGGATGCACTAGAGCTATAAGTGTATGAAAGCTCAAAAAGAAACTAAGTGGATGTGCATCCAACTTGCTTGCTCACGAAGACCTCGGGCATTTGGGGAAGCCCATCATTGGAATATACAAGCCAAGTTCTATAATGAAATTTCCCACTAGTATATGAAAGTGACAAAATGAGAGACTCTCTATTATGAAGATCACGGTGCTACTTTGAAGCACAAGTGTGGTAAAAGGATAGTAACATTGTCCCTTCTCTCTTTTCTCTCATCATTTTTTTGGGCCTTTTCTCTTTTTTTATGGCCTCTTTTTTTTAGTTCGGAGTCTCATCCCGACTTATGGGGGAATCATAGTCTCCATCATCCTTTCCTCACTTGGGACAATGCTCTAATAATGATGATCATCACACTTTTATTTACTTACAACTCATGAATTACAACTCAATACTTAGAACAAATATGACTCTATATGAATGCCTCCGGCGGTGTACCGGGATATGCAATGAATCAAGAGCGACATGTATGAAAGAATTATGAACAGTGGCTTTGACACAAATAATGTCAACTACATGATAATGCAAAGCAATATGACAATAATGGAGTGTGTCATGATAAATGAAACGGTGGAAAGTTGCATGGCAATGTATCTCGGAATGGCTATGAAAATGCCATGATAGGTAGGTATGGTGGCTGTTTTGAGGAAGATATAAGGAGGTTTATGTGTGATAGAGCGTATCATATCACGGGGTTTGGATGCACCGGTGAAGTTTGCACCAACTCTCAAGGTGAGAAAGGGCAATGCGCGGTACTGAAGAGGCTAGAAAATTGCGGAAAGGTAAGTGTGCGTATAATCCATGGACTCACATTAGTCATAAAGAACTCATATACTTATTGCAAAAATTTATTAGCCCTCGAAGCAAAGTACTACTACGCATGATCCTAGGGGAAGGGTTGGTTGGAGTTAACCATCGCGCGATCCCGACCGCCACACAAAGGAAGACAATCAACAAATACTTCATGCTCCGACTTCGTTACATAACGGTTCACCATACGTGCATGCTATGGGAATCACAAACCCCAACACATGTATTTTTCAATTCCACAATTACTCAACTAGCACAACTATGATATTACCACCTTTATATCTCAAAACAATTATCAAGCATCAAATTTCTCATGATATTAATTAAAGCAAATTGCCATGCTATTTTAAGACTCTCAAAATAATATAAGTGAAGCATGAGAGATCAATAGTTTCTATAAAACAAATCCACCACCGTGCTCTAAAAGATATAAGTGAAGCACTAGAGCAAAACTATATAGCTCAAAAAATATAAGTGAAGCACACAGAGTATTCTAATAAATTCCGAATCAAGTATGACTCTCTCAAAAGGTGTGTACAGCAAGGATGATTGTGGTAAACTAACAAATAAAGACTCAAATAATACAAGACGCTCCAAGCAAAGCACATATCATGTGGTGAATAAAAATATAGCTCCAAGTAAAGTTACCGATGGAAGTAGACGAAAGAGGGGATGCCTTCCGGGGCATCCCCAAGATTTGGCTTTTAGGTGTCCTTAGATTATCTTGTGGTGCCATGGGCATCCCCAAGCTTAGTCTCTTGCTACTCCTTGTTCATTAATCCATCAAATCTTTCACCCAAAACTTGAAAACTTCACAACACAAAACTCAGCAGAAAATCTCGTAAGCTCCGTTAGCGAAAGAAAACAAAAGACCACTTCAAGGTACTGTAATGAACTAATTATTTACTTATATTGGTGTTAAACCTACTGTATTCCAACTTCTCTATGGTTTATAAACTATTTTACTAGCCATAGATTCATCAAAATAAGCAAACAACACACGAAAAACAGATTCTGTCAAAAACAGAACAGTCTGTAGTAATCTGTAACTAACGCAAACTTCTGGAACTCCACAAATTCAGCAAAAATAGGAAGACCTAGACAATTTGTTTATTGATCATCAGCAATTTTAATCAATATTTTATCACGTTCTGGTGATTTTTAACAATTATTTTCGTGAACAGAAAGTTTCTGGAATTTTCTGCAAGATCAAATAACTATCATCCAAGAAGATCCTATAGGTTTAACTTGGAACAAACACTAATTAAAACATAAGAACACATCTAACCAGAGGCTAGAGCAAATATTTATTCCTAAACAGAAGCAAAAACAAAAACTAAAAATAAAATTGGGTTGCCTCCCAACAAGCGCTATCGTTTAACGCCCCTAGCTAGCTAGGCATTGAGATTTCAATGATGCTCACAAGAAAGACATGAATTGAGGCACAAAAAGAGCATCATAAAACACGTGACAAACACATCTAAGTCTAACATACTTCCTATGCATAGGCATCTTATAGGAAAACAAATTATCAAGGCAAGCAAAAACTAGCATATGCAAGGAAGCGGAAAGAAGCAATAGCAATCTCAACATAACGAAAGGTAATTTAGTAACATGAAAATTACTACAACCATATTTTCCTCTATCATAAAAATTACATGTAGGATCATAAGAAAATTCAACAAAATAGCTATCACAAAACATATGCTTAACACGATCCACATGTATGCAAAGTTGACACTCTTCCAAAATAGTGGGATTAACATTGACTAAAGTGATGACCTCTCCAAACCCACTTTTATCAAAAACTTCATAAGATTGAAAATTCTCCAAATATGTGGGATCCAAAGTTGACACTCTTCCAAACCCACTTTCAATATTATTGCAAACAATATTATCAATCTCATATTCATCATGGGGCTTAAATAAATTTTCAAGATCATAAGAAGAATCACCCCAATCATGATCATTGCAACTAGTAGTAGACATAGCAAACTTAGAATCCCCAAGCTTAGGGTTTTGCATATCATTAACACAATTGACATTAATAAAATTTATAATAACATCACCGCAATCATGCTTTTTATTGAAGGAACTACCAAGTACGGGTGCAATAGCAACGATCTCATGTTTAACGTAAGGAACTATAGCAAATTCATCTTCATAATTATTGGCATCATGGCCACAAGAATAGCAAGCATCATGTTCATCAAGGGATATTTCAATCAAATCATCGGAATCATCATTATCTATAGATTCATGCATATCATTATTTTCTTCCGAAGCAACGGTCATTCTTTCAATAAATTCTTTGACATAGACATTATGAGCATAGTTTTCATAGCAATATTTAAGTATGTCAAAATTTTCAGATTCGTAAAGAGTAACATCATACTTTTCAATCAAAGAAGCAACTTCATGAGAACCCTTAAAAGCAACAAATTCTTCAATTTGTTCAATATCATAGTAGCTATAAACACGCTTTGCATAAGAAGATAAGATTTTATTTTCGTTAAACTCACATAGGTAGGGAAGGTGTTTTTTAGGGTTCTTAGAGCAACAAGTAATATCACAAATTTCACAAAGATTCCAAGCATAACACAGCAATTTGTTTATTTGATTCCATAAGAGTTTCCCTTTTTCAGAAAAACGGTGACGCACAAAATGAGCATGCTCATCTAAAGATTTCCCATCAACTAGGCTAGTTGGGGTTTCAGCACGAGCGCATAAGGATCGAAGATGATCCAAGTAGAACACTTTAAGTTGATCCATATCAATAGATTTTTAGCAAGCAAAGATGCAAGCAAATAGAAGGCACATGGAAACACAAACAAAAGGACATACAGGAAGAAGGCGAATAAAACGGCAAACGTGAAGTGGGGAGAGGAAAACGAGAGGCAAATGGCAAATAATGTAATGCGGGAGATAAGGGTTTGTGATGGGTACTTGGTATGTTGACTTTTGTGTAGACTCCCCGGCAATGGCGCCAGAAATGGCTCGTTGTCGGGATTCCAAATCGTGACTTGACCTTGCGTAAGCCTCCTCGGCAACGGCGCCAGAAATCCTTCTTGCTACCTCTTGAGCACTGCGTTGGTTTTCCCTTGAAGAGGAAAGGGTGATGCAGCAAAGTAGCGTAAGTATTTCCCTCAGTTTTTGAGAACTAAGGTATCAATCCCTTCACGGTCACTTACGAGAGTGAGATCTAATAGATATGATAAGATAATATTTTTGGTATTTTTATGATAAAGATGCAAAGTAAAATAAAAGGCAATAAAAATAACTAAGTGTTGGAAGATTAATATGATGGAAAATAGACCCGTGGGCCATAGGTTTCACTAGTGGCTTCTCTCAAGAGCATAAGTATTACGGTGGGTGAACAAATTACTGTTGAGCAATTGACAGAATTGAGCATAGTTATGAGAATATCTAGGTATGATCATGTATATAGGCATCACGTCTGAGACAAGTAGACCGACACCTGCCTGCATCTACTACTATTACTCCAGACATCGACCACTATCCAGCATGCATCTAGAGTATTAAGTTCAAAAGAACAGAGTAACACTTTAAGCAAGATGACATGATGTAGAGGGATAAACTCATGCAAATATGATATAAACCCCATCTTGTTATCCTCGATGGCAACAATACAATACGTGCCTTGCTCCCCCTACTGTCACTGGGAAAGGACACCGCAAGATTGAACCCAAAGCTAAGCACCTCTCCCATTGCAAGAAAGATCAATCTAGTAGGCCAAACCAAACTGATAATTCGAAGAGACTTGCAAAGATAACCAATCATACATAAAAAAATTCAGAGAAGAATCAAATATTGTTCATAGATAAACTTGATCATAAACCCACAACTCATCGGTCTCAACAAACACACCGCAAAAGAAGATTACATCGAATAGATCTCCACGAGAGAGGGGGAGAACATTGTATTGAGATCCAAAAAGAGAGAAGAAGCCATGTAGCTAATAACTAAGGACCCGGAGGTCTGAAGTAAACTACTCACACATCATCGGAGAGGCTATGGTGTTGATGTAGAAGCCCTCCGTGATCGATGCCCCCTCCGGCGGAGCTCCAGAACAGGCCCCAAGATGGGATCTCACAAGTACAGAAGGTTGTGGCGGTGGAATTAGGTTTTTGGCTCCGTATCTGGTAGTTTGGGGGTATGTAGGTATATATAGGAGGAAGGAGTACGTCGGTGGAGCAACAGGGGCCCACGAGGGTGGAGGGCGCGCCTGGGGGGGTAGGTGCGCCCCCCTACCTTGTGCCCTCCTGGTTGATGTCTTGACGTACGGTCCAAGTCCTCTGGATCACGTTCGTTCCGAAAATCACGTTCCCGAAGGTTTCATTCCGTTTGGACTCCGTTTGATATTCTTTTTCTGCGAAAGTCTGAAATAGGCAAAAAACAACAATTCTGGGTTGGGCCTCCGGTTAATAGGTTAGTCCCAAAAATAATATAAAATTGTATAATAAAGCCCAATAATGTCCAAAACAGAATATAATATAGCATGGAGCAATCAAAAATTATAGATACGTTGGAGACGTATCACTCGGCTGGGACATCCGAACCCAGCCACCCTTCGTCATATTCTTAGGACTTTTTCATTCACGTGTAATAAAACCGATGATCATACTTGTCATGCTTGTCGTCTCGGCAAGCATGTCCATCTTCCGTTTAGCGCGTCCTCATCGGTGGCGTCGTATCCATTTGAGTTGATTCATAGTGATTTGTGGACATCTCCTGTTGCCAGTAATACGGGTTTTTTATACTATCTTGTCATACTTGATGATTTTTCGCACTATGTGTGGACCTTCCCGTTGCGGAGAAAATCCGATGCACTCTCCGTTCTCACTACTTTTTACTCCTATGTCGCTACGCAGTTTGGGCGTCCCATTCATGCCTTGCAGACTGACAACGGGATGGAGTTCGACAACATCGGGGTTCGCACCCTCCTTGCCACACACGGCACGATTTTTCGTCCCACCTGCCCGTATACCTCGCAACAAAATGGTCGCGCCAAACGGATCCTTCGCACCCTCAATGACTGTGTGCGCACTCTTCTTTTCCACGCCAATGTCCCGCCCTGGTTTTGGCCGGACGCTCTCTCCACCGCCTCTCTCCTCATCAACGTTCGTCCGACTCGTGCTCGTGGGAACTTTGCACCACATCATCTCCTCTTCGGTAGCCCACCTTCATATGATGATCTTCGTGTTTCTGGGTGTCTCTGTTATCCTAGCATCGCCTCCACTACTCCTCATAAACTCGCACCTCGCTCCGTGGCATGCATCTTTCTCGGATACCCACCAAACACCAAAGGCTATCGTTGCTATGATCCGGTTTTCCACCGAGTTTTCACTTCACGGCACATTTACTTTGACGAGAGGTCTTTTCCTTTTCACCAGGTACCGCCGCCGGCCGACTCGCCATCGTCATCTGCGCCTCCCGGTGCCCCTAGGGGAGGCCGCTCACTTGCGCTCGGGCCCCTCCCGGCTTCGGGCCCCCTGCAGCGCGTGGGCCTCCCCTGGCTTCGGCGCCCCACCACGCCTGGGCCCCGTTCTGGGTCCGCGGCGTCGGACCCGGACCCCTCACCCTCCGGCTCGCCGGCGGCCACGGTGCCTCCGACTCCCGTTGAGTCCATAGCCCGGTCAGCGAGCGCATCCCATGCGCCTGACCCGGGCTCCTCGACGGCTTCCGCCGGCCCGGCTGCATCCTCACCGGCGGCCACGGCGTCCCCGACTCCCGTTGAGTCCGTAGCCCGGGCAGCGAGCGCGTCTCCCATGCCTGACCCCGGCTCCTCGACGGCCTCTTCGCCTGCCTCATCGCCAGCCCCGTTCGCCTCGCCGGTCCCGCCGGCCGCCCCGGTCACCCGCATGGTCACCCGTGCTCGCGCTGGCATTCACCGGCCCAGCATGCGTTATTCTGTGGATAAGTACCTCCTCGCTGCCTCGACGTATGCGCCGTCACCTCTCTTGTCGTCCGCTCAAGCCACACTTCGCGATCCGCATTGACTCGCGGTGATGCAGGAGGAGTTCGACGCGTTGGTGCGCAACCGCACCTGGCAGCTTGTCCCGCGGCCACCCCATGCCAACGTCATCTCTGGCAAGTGGGTATTCCGGCATAAGACTCGCCCTGACGGGTCTCTCGAGCGCTATAAGGCTCGGTGGGTGGTCTGTGGGTTTCGGCAATGCGCTGGAGTCGACTTCACCGACACGTTCGCCCCGGTTGTCAAACCGGGCACGATTCGCGCGGTCCTTCAGCTCGCGGTCTCTCGCGCCTGGCCCGTGCATCAGATGGATGTGTCGAATGCATTCTTGCATGGCCATCTCTCGGAGCAGGTTTTCTGTCAGCAGCCAACCGGCTTCGTCGACGCGGCTCAGCCTGACCATGTGTGCCTACTCTCCCGCTCTTTGTACGGGTTGAAGTAGGCCCCTCGCGCCTGGTACCAGTGGATCGCCGGCTTTCTGAAGCAGCTCGGGTTCCGGGCTACTCGCACCGACGCCTCGCTGTTTGTCTACCACCAGGCTCCGGCGACCTCTTACCTACTCCTCTACGTCGACGACATCATCCTGACGGCTTCCTCGCCCGAGCTCCTTCGCCAGCATACTGCTCGCCTCAGCGCTGAGTTCGCCATTAAGTACCTCGGCCCGTTGCACTACTTCCTCGGCATTGAGGTGGTACGAGGCGCCGATGGGTTCTTTCTTCATCAGCAGCAGTATGCACAGGACCTTCTCGAGCGGCCAGGCATGCATGCTTAACTGCAAGCCTGTCCACGCGCCTATCGACACGAAGGCCAAGGTCTCTGCGCTCGACGGCTCGCCCACGCCAGATGCAGCGTTCTACCGCTCCATCGTCGGTGCTCTCCAGTACTTGATACTCACTCGGCCGGACCTGCAGTACGCCGTCCAGCAAGTGTGTCTCCACATGCACGCCCCTCGCGACACTCACTGGAACCTGGTGAAGCGGATTCTTCGGTACATCCGCGGCACCACGGCTCTGGGTCTTACGTTGACGGCCTCGCCCTCGACTGACCTGGTGGCCTACAGTGACGCCGATTGGGGTGGCTGCCCGGACATGCGGTGCTCGACTTCAGGCTACTGCGTCTACTTGGGGCCTTCGCTCTTATCGTGGTCGTCTAAACGACAACCCACGGTATCCCGCTCTAGTGCCGAGGTTGAGTATCGTGCTATGGCCAATGTCGTCTCTGAGTGCTCGTGGCTTCGCCAGCTTCTCCAGGAGTTGCTTCTTGATGTCCCGAAGGACACCATTGTCTACTGTGACAATGTCTCTGCGGTCTACCTCTCTGCCAACCCCGTTCATCATCGTCGCACGAAGCACATTGAGCTCGACATTCACTTCATGCGAGAGCAGGTGGCCCTTGGGCGTGTCCGCGTTCTTCATGTTCCCACCGCTCAGCAGTTTGCCGATGTCATGACGAAGGGGTTACCGACGCCTACATCTGAGGAGTTCTGGTCCAGTCTATGCATCACTGGTGACATATTGACTGGGGGGGGGGGGTGTGTTGAACATATTTGTGCATGTATCTGTTAGGATAATCTCCTACCGGGCCCGCCTCTAGTTTCCTTGTATAGATGTGGCTGAAGGCTGCCTTTGTACCCATATATACGTGCACCGTGCACCCGATCAATACATCCAGAGTTGCATTGCCTTCAACAGTCACCATCACCGCCGGTTATTTGCGTCTTGAATCATCTTCGAAAATATATTTTCCTTCATGTCATAAAGATTTATGTTCCTTTTTTTGCGAGTAAGATTTGTGTTCCTTTAACAATATTTAAGTTCTATTTTATTTGTTTCTGGCAATTCAAGGTCTAAAACAATTAATGGTGTGTGATACGCTTAATGCAATTAGCAATAAAAACGATTCCAGCAAACTGAATGTCCGAGTAATTAGGCACCTATACTAATTAAAGACTCAGAGATCGTAGTTTGCCTATTAATTTTTTTTTATAGGGAGATAGGATTGGAAACCACGTGCCTGTTCGTACACACAAGACCAAAGGTTTGATGATGCATACTAAAAGCATATAAGATGCTGCTTCGTGTTTTTCAACAGATGGATAAGATGTGTCCTTGCCAACCTCACAACGCACAAGAACGAGTTTCAAATAAGAAAACGTAGTTTCTTTTAATAAGCCGAAGAAAAACATAACTCAACTCAACTGTGCGCCTTGGTAACTAATAAAGATGCGCAAATATCAATAGCAAAATTTAAAACTGTTTTTATATTAAAACTATATGTAAAAGTATCTGTATAAGCTTGAGTTAACTACCAAAGAACATATACAATGAACATTTTCTTAGAATATTATGAATCTCAAAATTATTTTTGAAATGGGCGTCATCTCTCACGCAAAAAAGTATTATCCGACGGATGAAATGCACCAGTCTGGGTACAGATGTTCTGGCATGAATTATAAATCACACCAAAAGCTAATTGCTGTGTATGCAATATATATTAAGTATAAATATAGTTAACATATACTTCCTCCTTTCCATAAGGTAGTGTCATAATGTAGTGCGTATATACTTATTGAAAGGTCAAACTTCACAAATTTCGGCCAAGTTTATGAAGAAAAGCATCTACATCTAGAATGCCAAACATATATCATTTGATTCATCGTAGGATGTAGTTTCATATTTTATATTTTTGGTGATCAAGAAAACTAAAAATAAAAATAAACTCTATTGACTATTTAAATTACTTTTCAAAGCATTGTCATGGAACTACATTATGGAACGAAGGGACACAAGAAAAGTAAATGTAAGCATTGGAAAAGAAAACAGCAATCAATTGTCACACTATAAAAATATAATTGTTTCCAAACACAGAAAGTTAACATTCTCTATATATTAGGATCCAGCCAGAATTAAATAATATTATTAACCAAATGTAAGCATTTCAAGCAATGCTACCCTGGTATAGAAGAACTCAAGTAACCTGTTTTTCAAATTGGATAACATACTTTTAGAATGCCTCTAAATTCACTGATATGTGTACCGACACAAATGGGTAGACGGAAAACCATGTCGTGCCTTCCATGAAAAAAAGCATGTTTATCTCCGCGATAAAATGATTAAGTAATTAACTGCAAAACCGTTGTTGACTAATAACAACTTAGTCATCATGTTTGTTTACAATTGTAGACAGTTAACATTCTCTATATGTTAGCCCGTGCGTTTGCACGGGTTGACGACTAGTAGTTGCTAATTTAGGGAAACAAAAGAGTCAATGAGATAGAGCTCACACTTAATTAATCGAAGCCACACTAAACAGAGCTAGTAGGCTTAAACATGGCTCTAACAAAAAACCAACACTCTAAACGAAGACTACTGCTACTATGCGTAATTTATCAATGCCGCTGACACGACGCCCTATGCCTCATCGTTGTCCAATGAGATGCTGTGGACTTGTCTGGATGTCGCGTCGTCGGCATCGGACTTTGTGTCCCCCCGGGATGAGCTCGTCATCTTCATCGAGCACCACGTTATCTTAATGGTCGAAGTAGTGGCGGTGCCAGAGATTGTGCTGGTACTCCATTGTCGAATCCTTGATGGCTCGCTGTTGTTCTCCGCATACCGATCTGCCGCCGCTGCCGCTACCGGTATGCGCTGCACATAGCACCGTTGTGCCATTCATCCCATCCGTGGATCGTGTAGTGTACGTGTATAAGTCCATGCGCCGCCAGGATCGGCTCTGGTCTCCTTCTCACTTCACGTATGCTCAGTGTGTGCTCTCATGCCTTTTTTTGAACAGGAGGGTTGCCCTGGCCTCTGCATCGAAATGATGCATATGCAACCATTTTATTAACGAAAGACCGGACAAGTATGTCTTGCCATACAAAAATCCATCAAAAACAGTATAAAAGAGGAGAACTCAAAGCCACGTCAGGCTAAAAATAGGACTAGATGCCTATACATCAATCCAATTGTTGCACCGCCATCCAAACCGATTATAGGTATCCCGTGCTACCGTCGTCCATCGGTTGCACCCATAAGCCATATGCTCCTTGGCTTCTGTACGACTGAGTAACTACCATGTACGGATTCAGCCAGTAGCTTCGAAGATAACCTAGAAAAAAATATTAATATTATTTCTGTTAAAAATCACGTCATTTCAACAGTTCCATATAGCCTAAAGTAATGCACATACTCCAACTTGAAACTGCGCCGCTAACTTAGGCACTCACGCTGCCTACTGCTTCAAAATTTTCCAATTTGCATCCGATCCTTGTCTTTCTCTAAATCCTTGTTCACCTCAACCTTGAACAACCAAGGTCATGCGAGGCCACCGCTATGACAAAGAGCCGAGCGGGAAATTCTAGCCGCCGGACACTGCGGGCGACGAGCGGATAAGAGAAGGGCATGCGACGAGATAGATGGTGCTGTGTGTGTCTGTGTGGGTGTGTGTGTTTTCTACCGGTAACTTCCACGGTGAGGACAAGGGTGTGAAGAAGAGGAATCACTATTTATGTTTGTTCCCGGTCCCTTTGCGAGCTGTACTCCGGATACCAGACTTTGTGTTTTGCTGAACTTGTTTAATAATATGGCCGCATGCATCTTTCGGATGCAGAGGCCGGGGGATAACCTCCTTGAAAAAAAATGTTTGTTCCCAGTCCGCTGATCTTATCTGACTACGATGGTTTGTGCTTCACGAGTCATTATTTTGCTGAAAAGAATTTAGTGTGTCAAAGTTGTGCGTCTGGATTCTAATTTGTATTAATCCTTACATCTTAATGTTGAAACTGAAATTTTGCTTGTGTTACTACTTTTAATTATACTTGGAGTGCGCCACCCGATGTGCACTTTGCTGACAAATTCCGGAAGAATCCATTTTTGGGGGATGAGAAATAGTAACTTGTTTATACCGATTGAAAGTTAAAGAAGAAAACACAATAAAACAAAGAAACAACAAACACCCGTACGCACTTGTCATTACATTCATTAACCCTTTACTACAATATATGATCACTTCTGTGTACATTACATGCCTATGCATTATGTAAGCATGCATCTTCCTTTAACTATCATGTGAGTGACAACGGCCAAAATCATCTCATTGATCTGCCAACTCCTGCTGCTTCTTCAACACTTGGAACGTTAGCCCCCTCTTGTCGTCCACGGCAGCATCAATGGAGATTGTCGAGCCTGCACAGGCTTCTCCGTCGATCAGCATGTCCGAGAGAATCGTGGTCACGTGATTCTGCACCCACCTTCTAATGGGCCTTGCGCCGTCGACCTACGAGCGCTAAAGCATTAAAAACTGGACAATTTTTCTTCATCGTGTGATGATTATAAAAAAAGCTATATATACTCACCGGGTCATGTGATTCTGACAAAATGACGTCTAGGGCCGCATCAGTTGCAAGTACAGAGACACCCTTGTTAGCTACTGTCGAAATGACATTATTCATCTGGATTTTCACAATCTTCCTCAATTCATGGTGCGAAAGTGGCTCGAATATCACAACCTTACTTAGTCTATTGATAAGTTCAGGCTTGAAGCGCTTCTTAACCTGCATGAACAAGTGTATATAAGATGATCATTGGCTTGCCAATCGAGGACGTTACAAGGATAGTTGGGATTCACAAACCTGATTCATGAGGAGATCTCTTTCAGATTTGATTGTATTTTCACCCGTAATTCTCAATGGTAGGTGCTCTGCTCCTATATTTGAGGTCATAATGACGATAGTATTCTTGAAATCTACAACTTGCCCTTTGCCATCGGTCAACATACCATCATCAAGCAGCTGGTGAAAAACCTTGAATACCGAGGCATTTGCTTTATCCACTTGGTCGAAAAGGATAACACTATATGGGAGCCTCTTGACTTTCTCGGTGAGTTGTCCATATTCTTCATAGCTTTAAAAATCAAATAATGTTTTTTGAGATATGTCTGTGCCTAGAAACAAGAAGCGTATATCAAGTTTAAGAATCAAACCTTCGAGATCCTCCGGTGAGACGTGACACAGATCCACTGTCAGTATATTCCGACATATCAAAGTGAATCAACGCCTTCTCGTTGTCAAATATCTTCTCTGCTAGGGCTTTAGCAAGTTCTGTCTTTCCGACGCCAACCGGGCCCAAAAAGAGGAATGCACTTATCGGTTGTCCGATTTGACCAAAGCCGACCCTAGAACGTAGGACTGCTTGTGCAACCAAATTAACAGCTTCATCCTGGCCAATAACATGCTCATGCAATTTTTTCGCAAGGTGGATCAACTTGTCGTTCTCCTCTTGATCAAGTGTAGCGAGAGGAATTTTAGTCCATCGGCTCACAACCTTCGAATAAAATTTTGATGTAACAAACACATCACACTAATAACACACGTGAATCTTCATAAAAAGTAAAACATATGCAAATTAAGTATTCATATATATGTTTATTTAGGACTTACCCGTGCTACATGTCCAGGGCTAACAACAATTTCCACGGTCGTTTGTTTGTCCGCGTGCATCTTTGTTGTGGCGCATGCCTCATCCATAAGGTCAATTGCTTTATCAGGGAATTTGCGGCCTGGCAATGATCAAAGACATCTATTATCTTCAACATAAATAAAAAATTGCATAGTTTTCCATAATTAAGTGATACTACTATAAGCGTAAACTGAAGTCTTGACGTGTGTATACGTACCTGTAATGTAGCGGGCAGCGAGATGTGCAGCGGCTACAATAGCATCGTCCTGGATTTTCAAGCCATGGTGCTCTTGGTACCTGTGCTTCAGCACCTGCAGGATGGCAATGGTCGCATGCACACTCGGCTCCTCGACGACAACCTTCTGGAACCGCCGCTCGAGCGCGGCATCTGTCTGAACATACTTTTCATATTCTTCGGAGGTCGTGGCGCCCACGCAACGGATGCGGCCCCGGGCCAACGCCGGCTTGAGAATGTTGCCGGCGTCTATGGGGCCTCCTTTTTCGCCGCCGGCGCCAACGACCATGTGCATCTCGTCGATGAACAAGATGACCTTGCCTTCCGCCTCCTCTGCCTCCTTGATGACGTCCTTGATGCGCTGCTCAAACATGCCGCGCCAGTGCGTCCCGGCCATCATGGCCCCCATGTCAACCTCCACCATGCGCGCGCCGGCAAGCGTGTCGGGGACGTTCCCGGCGGCGATGCGCTGCGCGAGGCCCTCGACGATGGCCGTCTTGCCCACCCCCGCGGCGCCGACAAGCGCGGCGCAGTTCTTGGTGCGCCGGCAGAGGATGCAGACGAGGCGGTCGATCTCGTCGTCGCGGTCGATGACAGGGTCAGTCGTGGCGGCGTCCAAGGTCCTGAGGCTGCCGGTGGCGTCCAAGGGCTTGATGCCGATGAGTTGGTCGTAGTCGGTGTCGGAAGGGCGTTTGTCGTGCTTGAACTCGTCGAGCAACGTCCACGTTGCCCAGGCTAGAGCTGCACTGGCAACGGCCGATGCTCCGACGAAGAGCATGCTTTCCGGGGAAGACCACGACATAGCTACTGTACTATATGATCGAGCTCTCCAACTGCAAGTGAGGACCAAGAATATGAAGGCGCCGAGAAAAGCGTTCGATTTGTTTCGATACGATTCCACGTGCAGGTGCGGCACAAAGATCGTTAATCGCCGTGTATCTCTCTATATCTTGTCTGTATTGCCGATGTGCCGCACAGGATGTATTTATGAGTATACGACAGATCTCTTGCAATCCGTCTCGGTGTATTCAACGACCAGCTCTCGCAAATTTGAATTGCAATTGGAATTAGAAATTGGATGTGGATGTTTTGGAAAACCCTTTATTTAGACCGACTGATTTTTGGCTGCCGCAAACCTCCCCGCGAGCCGTCCGATCCGGTTTGATCGTGCGGCGCTGGCGTCTCTCACGTGCCCGCCTAGATAGTCTCGCTGGCCGCCTCACGTCGCGCCCGTGGTGTCTCGCGGACAGGGAAGTAGAGGCCTCGGATCCAGGCGCTACCCCAGGCAGTAGCTGATGCGAGAGGCGACACGACGGCATCCGCAGCGGCGAAGCCACGGCGACGGGAAGTGGAGGCGCACACGGCGGCGACGCTCCACGGCGACGGAGGGGACTTGATGACGCGATGGTTGTGCGGCGGAGGGGCTCGTTGGGAGCCTTCAGGTCAGGGAAGATTGGGTCAGGGATTGGTTGCTGGATAGATCATGTGTGTGTGACGAATTGCTTCATTGTAGAGCAGCGAATCTGCAGCCAACGCAACACATCCACTGTGAGAGGGAGTGTGATCTGTGATCTGCTGTTTCACAACAGCAGGAATGTTGTTCTCCAGGGTTCAGACTGGGAGTGGTGCTTCATTTGTAGCACAGAATCTAGTGTTTATTATTATTATTATTATTATTATTATTATTATTATTATTATTATTTCAGAGCACGACTGTAAGCAGCAGCATGAATGTTTGTTCTTCAGACTGGGATGTGCCTTTTTGTTCTCTTTTTCTAGTTGTGGGCTTGATTCTACGCAACTAGGAGAGGTGCTTCATTTGTAGCACATACTCTAGTTGCTTTTTTGTTCATTTTAGAGCACAGATTTGTACGCAACAGCAGTAATGTTTTGTTCTGCAGACTGGGATGTGCTTTTTGTTTTCTGTTTTCTAGTCATGGGCTTGATTCTACACAACTGAGAGTGGTGTTTCAGTGCAGCACGGACTCTAGTGGTCTTTTGTTCATTTTTCTAGGACACTATTTGTCAAAAAACCAGGCTTCTGATTACATGCATGGCGTGCTAAATAATGTGATAATGATTCATCAGTAGCTTTGTTTCACCAGCAAGATTACCTCTTTGCATGTTTGCTGCTAGACAGTGTGTTTTAGCATCAGCTGCTTATTTTTTATTATCAGTGGGCAGTGGCTAACGGATGACATACATGCAGTGGGGTTTTATATCCAGGGGTGATGTGTTCTTTTGTTTTGTCTGTAATATGCAAAGGCAGATATGGGGGGTTTATAGTCCAGGGGTGATGTTTGTTAAAAGTGTAGGACCGTAGTTGTATCGTGACATTGTAACGTGATTGTATTCGTTGGAGTTGAGGCGCAGGTTGTTGGCTAGGATATCCTCTATCTCATATATAGCTTGGAGTAGAGGACAAGTTAACAACCAACTAACCACCTGCGCCTTATCATGTAATCACTCTGCCTATATTAACACGAAGGCATCCCTGCCAGGAGGCAACACGCTTAACGCAGCCAACCCTAGCTTTTACATGGTCATCACAGCACTTCTCGAGATCATCCATGGCGACACCTTCAAACTCCTTCCCATCCTCTCCGTTTTTGCACGCCGTCTCCGAGAAGCTCAGCAAGAACAACCAAGCCCTATGGCGGGCGACGGTCCTGTCGGCAATCAGAGGTGCCCGCATGGAGCAGTACCTCGACGTCGATCACCCGGTGCCACCCATGCACCTTGAAGAGGCCACATCTGATGGCAAAACCAAGACAAAGAAGCCCAACCCGGAGTTCCAGACCTGGTACGCTCAAGATCAGCAAGTCTTTTCTTACCTTCTGACAACTCTGCCCCGTGAGATGGCCGTCCAGGTCGCTACCTGTCATACGTCGGCGGAGCTCTGGAACACGATTGCAGAGATGCTTGCGTCTCACACTCGTGCCCAGACTATCAACGTGCGCATCACCCTCGCCAACCTGCAGAAGGGGAACTCCTCCATCACCGACTACGTCGGGAAAGTCAAGTCTCTGTGCGATGAACTCATCGCAGCAGGGAAGAAGATCGACGATGATGACATCGTCTCTCACATCCTCGCTGGCCTGGACGAGGAATTTGATCCGGTGGTCTCTGCTATGTGCTCCAGAGTGGAGCCGATCACCGTGCCCGAGCTGTTCTCTCAGCTCATCAGCTTCGAGACGAGGATGAAGCTTCCCGGCGGAGTGTCGCAGTCTTCCGCTAACGCTGCCACCAGAGGTCGCGGGCGCGGTGGTGACCGTGGCCGTGGCCGCTGCGGAAACGGCAACAACGGTGGTGACCGTGGTCGCCCCTACATCAAGCCTGGCGGCCGCGGTGGACAAGGAGGAGGCGGCCACTACAACAACAACCGTTGTGGGGGCAACTACAACAACAATGCCCCTGCACCTAGGATCCAGTGCCAGATCTGTGGCAAACTGGGCCATCCAGCGTGGAAGTGCTGGAAGCGCCATGATGAAGCCTACCAAGGAGGAGAAGAGAGGACGGCGAACCTGGCAGCACCTCAGTATGGGGTGGACACCAATTGGTACCTTGACAGCAGCGCCACCGATCACATCACAGGAGACCTTGAGAAGCTGACTGTCTGCGACCGCTACACCGGGAACGAGCAAATCCACACTGCTAGTGGGTCAGGTATGGCTATAGAACATATTGGTCACTCAGCTATTCGTACCCCTGATCGTGATCTCTACCTAAATAATATTCTTCATGTTCCAGAAGCTAGCAAGAGCCTAATCTCTGCTAGTCGTCTTGCTCTTGACAATGATACATTCTGTGAAATTCACCCTCATTCTTTTCTTGTTAAGGAACGGGGAGCGAGGAAGGTTCTTCTTCGAGGCAGGGGTAGATGTGGTCTATACCCCGTCAAGCACAAGGGATCCAATGTCCAGAAGCAGATGCTCAGTGCCATCAAGATATCTTCGGATAGATGGCACCGACGTTTAGGTCACCCATCTCCTCTAGTTGTCAGGAGAATTCTTAGTCAGAATAAACTTCCTTGTGCTAGTTTTTTCGGTAGTGATTCTGTTTGTGACGCCTGTCAAAAGGGAAAAAGTCACCAGTTACCTTATCCAAAATCAATAAGTGAATCCAAGTTTCCTTTAGAGCTTATTTTCTCTGATGTTTAGGGACCTGCTGTTGAAACAGTAGGCAGAAAGAAATATTATGTGAGTTTCATCGATGACTTCAGCAAATTCACATGGATATATTTGATCAAACACAAGTCTAAAGTTTTTCAAAGATTTCATGACTTTCAGCACCTTGTTGAACGACAGTTTAATTGCAAAATTCTTGCCCTTCAGATAGATTGGGGAGGGGAGTATGAAAAACTCAACTCCTTCTTCACCAAGATAGGAATATCTCATCATGTATCTTGTCCCCATGCGCATCAACAGAACGGATCAGCAGAGAGAAAACATCGACATATAGTCGAAGTGGGCTTGTCTCTTCTTGCCCAAGCCTCTATGCCCTTAAAATTCTGGGATGAGGCGTTTATTGCTGCTACCTATTTGATCAATCGCCTTCCTAGAAAAGTTATCAAGCTTGAGACCCCTCTTGAGCGATTGTTCCATGAAAAACCCAATTACTCCGCACTTAGGATTTTTGGGTATGCTTGTTGGCCCAACCTCCGACCCTATAACAAGCACAAACTTCAGTTCCGTTCCAAACAATGCACTTTTCTTGGATATAGCAACCTTCACAAAGGTTTTAAATGCCTTGTATTTCAACAGGATGAGTGTATATCTCCAGGGATGTTATTTTCGATGAAAATGTATTTCCCTTCGCTACACTTCACCCAAATGCCGGTGCACGGCTTCGGGCAGAAATTCTTCTTTTGAGTCCGGAGTTACTAAACCCAACCGATCATGGGGATGAACATTATGCTGATGATCATTTGTTACATAGCCCTACTTCTGACGGAGATAGCGGTGAAAAAAACTGCACTCCAAATGCTTGTGATTTTATGCAACAGCAGCAAGAAACACCTGGCGGCAGACACGAGGCAGATTCGCCTGCACGCGCAGATTCTGGAGCTGACGCGGGAACAGATCCCCAGGCGGATCCTCTGACGCCCCAGGCGGATCCTCTGACGCCCCAGGCGGATCCTCCAACGCCGCCCCCACCAGAATCCGGGGCCATCCACTCCCCGGGTGATGCCTGGCACAGGTCTCCAGGCCGGTCGGGTGGGCCGGCCCCTCCTCTGTCTCCGCGCCCCAGTCGTCACGAGGCGGGTGGGCCTGAACCTGGTCGCCTGTCCCCCGCTGCGCGGCGCAATGATGGCAGGCGCGACCGCACGCTGGCTCGTGGTCACGTGGCGCCCGCTGACTCGTCAAGGCGGGATCCTCCTGCTCCACCAGCGCGCGATCCAACATCGTCCGACCGCGCGACAGACGAGGTTGGTTCTGCTGTGGCGGGATCGGGATCTTCTGCGGCTGCCGCACCCGTTCGCTCCAGCACACCTCCTCGGATGACTACACGAGCACAACGAGGTATTTCAAAGCCCACAGTTTACAAAGATGGGACACTCAGGTATGATAAGCACTTCAAATTTGCAAATTTTGCTTCTACTGGTGAGCCCCAAACTTTGACCGAAGCTCTAGGAAATGACAATTGGAAAAATGCCATGAACGTAGAGTATCATGCACTTATGAAAAACCAAACTTGGCGTTTGGTTCCTCCTAAGCGAGGGAGGAATATTATTGATTGTAAATGGGTATATAAAATTAAAAAGAGACCTGATGGCACAATAGATAGATATAAGGCTAGACTAGTAGCTAAGGGCTTCAAACACCGCTATGGTATTGATTATGAGGATACTTTTAGTCCTGTAGTTAAAGCTGCTACTATTAGACTTGTTCTATCTATTGCTGTCTCCAAGGGATGGAGTCTTCGCCAATTGGATGTTCAGAATACGTTCTTACATGGCGTTCTCGAGGAGGAGGTCTATATGAGACAACCACCTGGGTTTGAAAATGGTTCAAAGCCACATCATGTGTGCAAGTTGGACAAGGCCTTATATGGCCTAAAGCAGGCACCTAGAGCCTGGTATTCAATATTAACTGCAAAGCTTCAGCAACTTGGTTTCAAGCCTTCAAGGGGTGACACTTCTCTTTTCTTCTTCAAGAAAGGGAAGGTGATTATATTTATGTTAATTTATGTTGATGACATAATTGTTGCCAGCTCTTCACAGGAAGCTACCACAGCATTGCTATCAAATTTGAAAAATGAGTTTGCTCTTAAAGATCTAGGAGAGTTACACTACTTCCTAGGTATTGAGGTAAAAAAGTTGCATGATGGTATTATGTTAACTCAGGAAAAATATGCCAAAGATGTAATCAGACATGTAGGTATGAAGGATTGCAAACCCTCCAGTACACCTATGGCTATCACTGATAAGTTGTCATTATATGAAGGAGAATTACTAAGCCCAGAAGAAGGAACTAAGTAGAGAAGTGTAGTTGGTGCTCTCCAGTAGTTGACACTAACAAGACCCGATATATCCTTTGCTGTTAATAAAGTTTCTCAATTTTTACATGCTCCTACCTCTGTACATTGGACAGCTGTGAAGAGGACATTGAGGTATCTTGAAGGGAGTGCCAACACAGGGCTGAAATTGTGTAAATCTTCTTCAACCACAGTAAGTGCATTTTCTGATGCAGACTGGGCTGGATGTCCCGATGATAGAAGATCTACAGGGGGATTTTCAATCTTTCTTGGTCCGAATCTGATATCCTGGAGTGCTAAGAAGCAGGCTACAGTGTCACGCTCGAGCACTGAGGCAGAATATAAATCTTTGGCAAATGCAACAGCTGAGGTAATGTGGATTGAAACTTTACTTGATGAACTTGGCGTTGGAAGAACAGGTGTGTCATGCTTATGGTGTGACAATCTTGGAGCAACGTATTTGTCTGCAAATCCAGTGTTTCATGCACGAACGAAACACATAGAGATTGATTACCATTTTGTACGAGAGAGAGTTGCACAAAAGTTGCTATATATTCAGTTCATTCCAACAGGAGATAAAGTTGCAGATGGGTTCACAAAACCGTTACAAGTCAAGCAACTATAGGCCTTCAAGCGCAATCTGAACCTCTATACGTTAAGATTGAGGGAGGATGTTAAAAGTGTAGGATCGTAGTTGTATCGTGACATTGTAACGTGATTGTATTCGTTGGAGTTGAGGCGCAGGTTGTTCGCTAGGATATCCTCTATCTCATGTATAGCTTGGAGTAGAGGACAAGTTAACAACCAACTAACCACCCGCGCCTTATCATGTAATCGCTCTGCCTATATTAACACGAAGGCGTCCCTGCCAGGAGGCAACACGCTTAACGCAGCCAACCCTAGCTTTTACAATGTGTTCTTTTGTTTTGTCTGTAATACGCAAAGGTAGATGTGGGGGGTTTATATCCAGGGGTGATGTAATGTGCAAATGTAGAGGTGGAGGTTTTTTATCTAGCAATTTGTGTTTCATCAAGTAGTGGCAATGTAGAGACAGTGTGTTTCATATCTAGTTGGTCTACTGCTCTTGTTGCACAGTTACTATGTTTTTATTTTGTTGTGGTTTGTGTTTTCTCCTCGCAGAGCCTCAACAATGGATGATGAAGACTCTACTGATGGATTATTCTCAACAGAGTTTTCAACAAGCCGCAAGAACACAATTGCTGAGAAAACTCTGAATGACGATAAGAGGGCAGTCTTAAGTGATTATTGCTACAAGGTTGATCAACAACTGCTGCGACGGCCCCTGTCCTACTGCTAGCCAGGGTGCGTTTGGTGGCCGTTGCGACGGGACCGAAAATCCTGCAAGGGGATGCCAAGCGGCTGTTGCGAACCGGTCGCGGGCGCTACGATGGTGCCCCGAAGGGCACGTGTGGTGGGCGAGCTTATCGCTGGTTGCTATGACGTCGAGCGGTGAGCAAGGTTGGTCGAGACTTGAAGCATCGCCCAGCCATCAGAGCATCAATGATGTTGCAGTTGAGCATGACCAATGCTATGATGGAGCATTCATTTGGCCACCAAAACATCATCGAGCCATCGGAGCATCACTGGTGTTGCGATGGAGCATCGTCGGGCCACTGGAACATCGTCAGTGCTAAGTGGAGCATGTCAGCTCGTCGGAGCATCATCGGTGCTGCAATGGAGCATCGTCGGATCATCGTAGCATGCCGAAGCATTGCTACCATTGTGGTGGAGCATCGCCGGGCCACTGAAGCATCAATGGGCCGTCGGAGCATAATCGGTGTTGCGATGGAGCATCATCAGGCCGCCAAAACATTATCGGTGCTACGGTGGAGCATCTGGGTCGTGAGAGCATCACCGGTGCTGCAATGGAGCTTCGTTGAAGCCTTGCTAGCTAGCACTACAGTGCAGCATCGTCGGGCCGTCGGAGCATCACCGTTGTTGCGATGGAGCATCGTCGGGCCGTCGAAAACATCATTGGTGCTACAGTGGAGCATCTCGGGCCAGCGGAGCATCATCGGTGCTGCAAAGGAGCACCGCCGGGTCATCGGAGCATCGTGGAAGCACCGCTAGCGCTGCAGTGGAGCATCGCTGGGTGGCCGGTTCCATGGTGCTCCCTTTCAACTAGCCCACCGATGCTTCATGGAATTACGCCCGTGATGCTTGGGCAGCAGGGATGTTGTGTTTGGTGGCTGGAGGCGCTATGAAGAGACATGGAGCACGTTGGGATGGAGATACTTGTTGCAAGGAATACGACGGTTCAAACATATGTTGATTTGGATACTTGTTGTGGAAGAATACCTTTTTAAGTTCAAGTTGCCATGCATATACTCATGTACAAAGTGTGGACGTACTGTGCACGCGCTAAAAGAGCTAAGCAATAAAGCAAGTCTCATAGATCTAACGGCCATAGTGGATTCCATCTAACGAAGGAGGAGGCGGCTGATCCTAGGAGGAAATAAACCAGCTGATTTGTAGCAGCCACTGGATGTTTTTGTGGCAAAAATTATGGAACGTTTCTTCGTCCGTTACTTTTCCAACAATCGTACGCCATCCCTCGCGCACGTGGTATTTCACCTCACACAGACTAAAACCCTCTAAACCTTGATGATGAGATTAAGGTGGGGGTGGCATGGTCCTCCTCACTGCTCGGAGTTTGGAGCAAACCTTTCCAGGGAGTGACTGATCCTTTTATAGCTGAATCTATGGCATTGCTGGAAGGCATGTTATTTGCTAAACTTTGAGGCTATCAGCATGTGATAATGAAGACAGATTGCCAAGAGTTGGTCAATGGACTTGTCACCACAGCTCATGTTCGGTTGTGGCTCCGATTTTATTGTTCAATTTGTAAACAAATCTGCCAAATACTCGGCCCATTTTAGCACGAAACATGCTTGTGCACTGACGGTCACCAAAAGTTGGATGAACTCGACATCCCCTTTCTTGGTTACTAGTCTGTTGGCTGATGGTCCTGGAAGTTTCTTTGATGTTGAATAAAGCTCTGTAAATTCCCCGCAAAAAAGAGAGAGACTAAGCCTGCAACCCTATACATACACAAAAACTGGTAGGGACCAGAACCCTGATCATACGGTGAGAATTGTGTGCTCTAGCACGCCCACGATTGAACTGAAGGAACTGCGTAACATGATGATAATCATCGCATACATTTTTCTGATGGAAGTCGCGTGTGATGTGACTTGCTCTGTGTGCAGAACAAGAACATGATGTGCTTGTGGAACTACAACATACTTAAAACATCACTGCATAATTGAACTAAACATCACATTGGACATCTCGTTGCATAATTACGTAAACTAGGAAACAATCATCATCCCACTTCTTGGCACGCTTGCCACCACTGCAGTTGTTGCTACACGACCCCTCGGCGGCCAGGGGAAGGAGGCACATTCCCATGTCAACGATCCACATGTACATGTTGTAGCTTTTGTAGGCGTCATTGGCCGCATAGGTGACTTGGTATGCGTCCAGTCTGTCTTCTAGACCGAGTGCCAGGCACGCTTGTTGATGTCACCCTTCATGCCGGCGTAGAAGGAGTTAACGATGGTCATGCCGTGGTCAGCCAGGGAGTCTTGCTCCTTCCCATTATCGATGATATTGTATCATTTTTGGATGTTGACGAGATTCAGGTAAGAGATGCCCGAACTATGGAGCAACTTTGCATGTTGATGAAGCCGCGTTGATGCGAGACTTTCCTCCTTTTTGAGTTCTCCTATTGACCCCCATCACCACACTCTATTGCACTATAGTGCTATTGATGACCCACAAGTATAGGGGATCTATCGTAGTCCTTTCTATAAGTAAGAGTGTCGAACCCAACGAGGAGCAGAAGGAAATGACAAGCGGTTTTCAGTAAGGTATTCTTTGCAAGCACTGAAATTATCGGTAACAGATAGTTTTCTGATAAGGTAATTTGTAACGGGTAGCAAGTAACAAGAATAAATAAAGTGCAGCAAGGTGGCCCAATCCTCTTTGTAGAAAAGGACAAGCCTGGACAAACTCTTATATAAAGGAAAGCGCTCCCGAGGACACATGGGAATTATCGTCAAGCTAGTTTTCATCATGCTCATATGATTCGCGTTTGTTACTTTGATAATTTGATATGTAGGTGGACCGGTCCTTGGGTGCTTCCCTTCCTTGGACAAGCATCCCACCTATGATTAACCCCTATTGCAAGCATCCACAACTACAAAAGTAGTATTAAGGTAAACCTAACCATAGCATGAAACATATGGATCCAAATCAGCCCCTTACGAAGCAACACATAAACTAGGGTTTAAGCTTCTGTCACTCTAGCAACCCATCATCTACTTATTACTCCCAATGCCTTCCCCTAGGCCCAAATAATGTTGAAGTTTCATGTAGTCGACGTTCACATAACACCACTAGAGGAAAGACAACATACATCTCATCAAAATATCGAACGAATACCAAATTCGCATGACTACTTACAGCAAGACTTCTCACATGTCCTCAGGAACAAACGTAACTACTCACAGATCATATTCATGTTCATAATCAGAGGTGTATTAATATGCATAAAGGACCTGAACATATGATCTTCCACCAAATAAACCAACTAGCATCAACTACAAGGAGTAATCAACACTACTAGCAACCCACAGGTACCAATCTGAGGTTTTGAGACAAAGATCGGATACAAGAGACGAACTAGGGTTTGAGAGGAGATAGTGCTGGTGAAGATGTTGATGGAGATTGACCCCCTCCCGAAGAGAGGATCGATGGTGATGACGATGCTAATGATTTCCCCCTCCTGGAGGGATGTTTCCCCAGCAGAACAGCTCCGCCGGAGCCCTCGATTGGTTCCGCCTCGAGACGGCGGCGCTTCGTACCGAAAGCTTCCTTCTGATTTTTCCAGGGCGAAAGACTTCATATAGCAAAAGATGGGCACCAGAGGTCTGCCAGGGGGCCCACGAGACAGGGGGCGCGCCCAGGGGGTAGGGCGCGCCCCCACCCTCGTGGCCAGGGTGTGGGCCCCCTCTGGTTGATTCTTTCACCAGTATTTTTCATATATTCCAAAACGTGCCTCCGTGAAGTTTCAGGACTTTTGGAGTTGTGCAGAATAGGTCTCTAATATTTGCTCCTTTTCCAGCCCAGAATTCCAGCTGCCGGCATTCTCCCTCTTCATGCAAACCTTGTAAAATAAGAGAGAATAGGCATAAGTATTGTGACATAATGTGCAATAACAACCCATAATGCAATAAATATCGATATAAAAGCATGATGCAAAATGGACATATCAACTCCCCCAAGCTTAGACCTCGCTTGTCCTCAAGCGGAAGCCGATATCAAAAATATGTCCACATGTTTAGAGATAGAGGTGTCAATAAAATAAAATACAGACATGAGGGCATCATGATCATTCTTAAAACAGCAACATATATATATATATATATTGTCATGTTATTTCTTATGCTAAAGTAACAATCTATTGACAATGTCAAGTATGAATCAGAAACTTCATTAAAAACTAACAAACTATAATCTTGGTCATTGAAGCAATTGCAATTTATCGTAACATCGGAAAGAGTCAATATAAGAGCTTTTCAGCAAGTCCACATACTCAACTATCATTTAGTCTTTCACAATTGCTAATACTCACGCGATACTTATGGGTATGGAGTTTTAATCGGACAGAGAGAAAGATAGGGGCTTATAGTGTTGCCTCCCAACCTTTTACCTCAAGGGTAATGTCAACAATAATAGTTCATGATAACTTACATCCAATTAGATATATATATATCAGGATCTTTCCAACACAATGTGCTTGCCAAAGGATAAAATGTAAAAAGGAAAGGTGAAGATCACCATGACTCTTGTATAAGGTATAAGACAAGAATAAAAGATAGGCCCTTCGCAGAGGGAAGCAGAGGTTGTCATGTGCTTTTATGGTTGTATGCACAAAATCTTAATGCAAAAGAACGTCACTTTATATTGCCACTTGTGATATGGACCTTTATTATGCAGTCCGTCGCTTTTATTTCTTCCACATCACAAGATCGTATAAAGCTTATTTTCTCCACACTAATAAATCATACATATTTAGAAAGCAATTTTTGTTGCATGCAACAATGAAAACTTACTTGAAGGATCTTACTCAATCCATAGGTAGGTATGGTGGACTCTCATGGCAAAACTGGGTTTAAGGATGTTTGGAAGCACAAGTAGTATCTCTACTTGGTGCAAAGAATTTAGCTAGCATGAGGGGGAAAGGCAAGCTGAACATGTTGGATGATCCATGACAATATACTTTGTTTTGGATATAAGAAAACATAACCCATTACGTTGTCTTCCTTGTCCAACATCAACTTTTTATCATGTCATATTTTAATGAGTGCCCACAATCATAAAAGATGTCCAAGATAGTATATTTATATGTGATAACCTCTCTTTCTTTATTACTTCCTATTAATTGCAACGATGACCAAAACTATGTTTGTCAACTCTCAACAACTTTTATTCATCATACTCTTTATATGTGAAGTCATTACTCTCCATAAGTTCAATATGATCTCTTTAATTATTTTTACTCTTTTTATTTTCTTTTATTTTTATTCCCTCAAGATTATAGCAAGATAATCAAGCCCTCGACTCAAGACTAATCTTTATTATATATAGCTCACAGACTCGATTACATTGAAGGATCATAAAATAAAACTCAAAACTAAATCATACTAAAACTTTATTCTACTAGATCAAGATATTACCAAAAGGATTGAACTAAGAAAAACGGTAAAGATAGGAGTGTGATGGTGATACGATACCTGGGCACCTCCCCCAAGCTTGGCAGTTGCCAAGCGGAGTGCCCATACCCATGTATTTATGTCTCTTTCTTCGGAGGTGGTGAGGTGATATTCTTGGCGATGATGCCCCTCAGGATACGATTCTCCTCCTCGAGCTTATTGACTTACTTCTTGAGGTCCATTATTTCCTTACGGAGCTTACCCGTGACGGCTAAAGCTCCTTTCACCCAGGGATGTTCATAGCTGTGGGAGAACAGGTAACACTCTTTTTCATATTTTCATAAGAAAGAAATCTAACATTGGAAGGGATGACCGAGTTTGGAATAGCTGAGCTCTGTAGTTCCCCCATCGTGAATCCAGCTCGAAAACGAGAAGTAACTTCTTGATCCTCCTCCATGGCATCTATCCTTTTCAAGTCGGCCTCCATCTCTTCCTCCGTTGATGGCCCAAAGTGATAGGCATCGCTGTTTGCTCCTGGACCCGGTGTCGGATGAGACAACCGACTCTCCCCGACCGACTCTTAAGAAGACATCTTGCTCTAATCTGCGGCAGAAACAACTCAAAACAAAATTAGAGGATATGTGCGTGATACGGTGGTCAAAACCTTCGGGAGATTATATAATGATTTTTACCGACCAAAAGAAGTATCGTGCAAGAAAACGGAGTCCGGAGAGCACACGAGGTGCCCATGAGGCAGGGGGCGCGCCCTCCGCCCTCGTGTCCTCTTCGGACTACTTCTTATTTTCCTATTTTCTTAAATATTCCAAAATGGAGAAAATTTGTTGTTAGAACGGTTTTGGAGTCGGTTTACTTACCGTACCACATACCTATTCCTTTTCGGAGTCTGAAATGTTCTAGAAAGTGTCCCATATGTACTCCTCCGGGGTTACGGTTTCAATAACATTAGTTTCAACATTTATTGGATTACCTGAGATATAATGTTTGATTCTTTGACCGTTCACCACCTTCGGATTTGTACCTTCGAAGTTGTTGATTCTTATGGCACCGGAATGATAGACCTCCTCGATAATGTAAGGACCTTCCCATTTAGAGAGGAGTTTTCCTGCAAAAAAACTTAAACGAGAGGTTGTATAGAAAAACATAGTCACCTACATTAAACTCACTTTTGTATCCCTTTATCATGCCATCTTTTATCTTTTTCTTTAAACAGTTTGGCATTCTCATAGGCTTGGGTTCTCCACTCATCAAGCGAGCTAATGTCAAATAGCCTCTTCTCACCGGCAAGTTTAAAATCATAATTGAGCTCTTTAATGGCCCAATATGCCTTGTGTTCTAGTTCGAGAGGTAAGTGACATGCTTTTCCATAAACCATTTTATACGGAGACATACCCATAGGATTTTTATATGCAGTTCTATAGGCCCATAATGCATCATCAAGTTTCTTGGACAAATTCTTTCTAGATCTATTAACTGTCTTTTGCAAAATTAATTTAATCTCTCTATTACTCAGTTCTACTTGACCACTAGACTGTGGATGATAAGGAGATGCAATTCTATGATTAACATCATACTTAGCAAGCATTTTACGAAAAGCACCATGAATAAAATGTGAACCACCATCAGTCATTAAGTATCTAGGGACTCCAAACCTCGGGAAAATAACTTCTTTAAGCATCTTAATAGAGGTGTTATGATTAGCACTTAGTAACGTAATCAACAGCAACTAAAATATGTGTATACCCATTAGAGGAAGGAAACGGTCCCATATAATCAAAGCCCCAAACATCAAATGGTTCAATAACAAGTGAATAATTCATAGGCATTTCTTGATGTCTACTAATATTACTAATTCTTTGACATTCATCACAAGACAAGAAAAACTTACGGGCATCTTTAAAAATAGTAGGCCAATAAAAACCGGATTGCAATACCTTATGCGCACTTCTATCTCCAGCATGGTGTCCTCCATAGGCCTCGGAGTGACACTTGCATAGGATCTGTTCCTGTTCATGCTCAGGTACACAACGTCTAATAACACCATCTACTCTCTTCTTTATAAAGGTGTGGGTCATCCCAAAAGTAATGTCTTAAATCATAGAAAAACTTTTTCTTTTGCTGGTATGTGAAACTAGGTGGTATAAATTTAGCAACAATGTAATTAGCATAATCAGCATACAATGGAGCAGTGTGAGAAGCATTTATGACCGCTAATTGTTCATCAGGAAAGCTATCATCAATAGGTAGTGGGTCATTCCGAGGTTCTCAGCTTCCTTTGTATCAATAATCAGCATACATTCTCTAACCTAGGCAAGTTGTCTGCAACGGGGTTCTCAGCTTCCTTTCTATCAATAATATGCAAATCAAATTCTTGTAGTAGGAGAACCCATCTAATAAGTCTAGGTTTAGCATCTTTCTTTTGCATAAGATATTTCATAGCAGCATGATCAGTGTGAATAGTTACTTTAGAATCAACAATATAAGGTCCAAACTTATCACAAGCAAATACAACTGCTAAAAATTCTTTTTCAGTAGTAGCATAATTTCTGTGGGCACTGTCTAGAGTTTTACTAGCATATTGAATAAAATTTAACTTCTTATCAACTCTTTGTCCTAAAACAACACCTACGGCATAATCACTAGCATCAGACATAATTTCAAAGGGTAAATTCCAATCAGGTGGCTGAACAATAGGTGCAGAAATCAAGGCTTTCTTAAGTATTTCAAATGCTTCTACACAATCATCATCAAAGACAAAAGGAACATCTTTTTGTAAGAGATTAGTCAGAGGCCTAGAAATTTTTGAGAAATCTTTAATGAACCTCCTATAAAAACTGGCATGACCAAGGAAACTTCTTATACCTTTAATGTCCTTAGGACACGACATCTTTTCAATAGCATCAACTTTAGCTTTATCAACTTCAATACCTCTTTCAGAAATTTTATGCCCCAAGACAATGCCTTCATTAACCATAAAGTGGCACTTTTCCCAATTCAAAACAAGATTAGTTTCTTCACATCTCTGAAAAAATCGATCAAGGTTGCTTAAGCAATCATCAAAAGAAGTTCCATATATGGAGAAATCATCCATGAAAACCTCAACAATCTTTTCACAAAAGTCAGAGAATATAGCCATCATGCATCTTTGAAAGGTAGCAAGTTCATTGCATAAACCAAAAGGCATACGTCTATAAGCAAAGGTACCGAAAGGGCAAGTAAAAGTGGTCTTTTCTTGATCCTCTTTCGACACAGGTATTTGAGAGAAACCAGAATAACCATCTAGAAAGCCAAAATGTGTATGTTTGGAAAATCTTTCTATCATTTGATCAATAAAAGGTAAAGGGTAATGATCCTTTTTAGTAGCTTTATTTAGTTTGCGGAAATCAATTACCATTCTGTAACATGTAACAATTCTTTGTGGGATCAATTCATCTCTATCATTTGGAACAACAGTAATACCTCCCTTATTAGGGACACAATGGACAGGTGGTAACCCACAAGTATAGGGGATCGCAACAGTTTTCGAGGGTAGAATATTCAACCCAAATTTATTGATTCGACACAAGGGGAGCCAAAGAATATTCTCAAGTATTAGCAGTTGAGTTGTCAATTCAACCACACCTAGATAACTTCATATCTGCAGCAAAGTATTTAGTAGCAAAGTAGTATGGAAGTAACGGTAACGGTAGAAAAAGTAACAGTAGTAGTTTTGTAGTAATTGTAACAGTGGCAACGGAAAAGTAACACAGCAAAGAGCAATATGTGAAAAGCTTGTAGGCATTGGATCGGTGATAGAGAATTATGTCGGATGCGATTCCTCATGCAATAGTTATAACATAGGGTGACACAGAACTAGCTGCAATTCATCAATGTAATGTAGGCATGTATTCCGAATATAGTCATACGTGCTTATGGAAAAGAACTTGCATGCCATCTTTTGTCCTACCCTCCCGTGGCAGCGGGGTCCTATTGGAAACTAAGGGATATTAAGTCCGCCTTTTCATAGAGTACCTGACCAAAGCATTAACACTTAGTGAATACATGAACCCCTCAAACTACGGTCATCACCGGGAGTGGTCCCGATTATTGTCACTTCGGGATTGCCGGATCATAACACATAGTAAGTGACTAAGGACTTGCAAGATAGGATCAAGAACTCACATATATTCATGAAAACATAATAGGTTCAGATCTGAAATCATGGCACTCGGGCCCTAGTGACAAGCATTAAGCATAGCAAAGTCATAGCAACATCAATCTCAGAACATAGTGGATACTAGGGATCAAACCCTAACAAAACTAACTCGATTACTTGATAAATCTCATCCAACCCATCACCGTCCAGCAAGCCTACGATGGAATTACTCACGCACGGCGGTGAGCATCATGAAATTGGTGATGGAGGAAGGTTGATGATGACAATGGCGACAGATTCCCCTCTCCGGAGCCCCGAACGGACTCCAGATCAGCCCTCCCGAGAGAGATTAGGGCTTGGCGGCGGCTCCGTATCGTAAAACGCGATGAATCCTTCTCTCTGATTTTTTCTCCCTGAACATGAATATATAGAGTTGGAGTTGAGGTCGGTGGAGCACCAGGGGGCCCATGAGGCAGGGGGCGCGCCCCCCACCCTCGTGGACAGGGTGTGGCCCCCTAGCCTTGATTCTTTCGCCAGTATTTTTTATTAATTCCAAAAATATTCTCCGTGGAGTTTCAGGTCATTCCGAGAACTTCTATTTCTGCACAAAAATAACATCATGGCAATTCTGCTGAAAACAGCGTTAGTCCGGGTTAGTTCCATTCAAATCATGCAAGTTAGAGTCCAAAACAAGGGCAAAAGTGTTTGGAAAAGTAGATACGATGGAGACGTATCAACTCCCCCAAGCTTAAACCTTTGCTTGTCCTCAAGCAATTCAGTTGACAAACTGAAAGTGATAAAGAAAAACTTTTACAAACTCTGTTTGCTCTTGTTGTTGTAAATATGTAAAGCCAGCATTCAAGTTTTCAGCAAAGATTATGAACTAACCATATTCACAATAACACTTAGGTCTCATGTTTGCTCATATCAATGGCATAATCAACTAGCGAGCAATAATAATAAATCTTGGATGACAACACTTTCTCAAAACAATCATAATATGATATAACAAGATGGTATCTCGCTAGCCCTTTCTGAGACCGCAAAACATAAATGCAGAGCACCTTTGAAGATCAACGACTGACTAAACATTGTAATTCATGGTAAAAGAGATCCAGTCATAGTCATACCCAATATAAATTAATAGTAATGGATGCAAATGACAGCGGTGCTCTCCAGCTGGTGCTTTTTAATAAGAGGGTGATGACTCAACCTAAAAGTAAATAGATAGGCCCTTCACAGAGGGAAGCAGGGATTTGTAGAGGTGCCAGAGCTCGATTTTAAAGGAGAGATAAATAATATTTTGAGCGGCATACTTTCATTGTCAACATAACAACCGAGAGATCTCGATATCTTCCATGCTACACACATTATAGGCGATTCCCAAGCAGAATGGTAAAGTTCATAATCCCCCACCAGCAAGAAGCATCAATCCATGGCTGGCTCGAAACAACGAGTGCCTCCAACTAGCAACAGCCCTGGGGGAGTTTTGTTTGCAATTGTTTCAATTTTATTTGCTTAAAGCATGGACTGGGCATCCCGGTGACCAGCCATTTTCTCGTGAGTGAGGAGCGGAGTCCACTCCTCTTGAGAATAACCCGCCTAACATGGGAGATACAGACATCCCTAGTTGATACATGAGCTATTCGAGCATGGAAAACAGAATTTCATTTGAAGGTTTAGAGTTTGGCACATACAAATTTACTTGGAACCGCAGGTAGATACCGCATATAGGAAGGTATGGTGGACTCATATGGAATAACTTTGGGGTTTATGGAAGTGGATGCACAAGCAGTATTCCCGCTTAGTACAAGTGAAGGCTAGAAAAAGACTGGGAAGCGACCAACTAGAGAGCGACAAAAGTCATGAACATGCATTAAAATTAATAAACATTGAGTGCAAGCATGAGTAGGATATAATCCACCATGAACATAAATATCGTGGAGGCTATGTTGATTTTGTTTCAACTACATGCGTGAACATGTGCCGAGTCAAGTAACTCGAATCGTTCAAAGGAGGATACCACCCTGTCATACCACATCACAACCATTTTAATAGCATGTTGGCACGCAAGGTAAACCATTATAAACTCCTAGCTAATTAAGCATGGCATGAGCAACTATAATCTCTAATTGTCATTGCAAACATGTTTCATTCATAATAGGCTGAATCAGGAACGATGAACTAATTATATTTACAAAAACAAGAGAGGTCGAGTTCATACCAGCTTCTCTCATCTCAATCAACCCATCATATATCATCATTATTGCCTTTCACTTGCATGACCGAACGGTGTGAATAATAATAATAGTGCACGTGCAATTGGACTAAGCTAGAATCTGCAGGCATTTAATATAAAGGAGAAGACAAGGTAATATGGGCTCTCGGTTAAATGAACAATAATGCATATAAGAGCCACTTCAACATTTT
This sequence comes from Triticum aestivum, assembly GCF_018294505.1. Classification (NCBI taxonomy): domain Eukaryota; kingdom Viridiplantae; phylum Streptophyta; class Magnoliopsida; order Poales; family Poaceae; genus Triticum; species Triticum aestivum. Next base: position 22,892,995 of record NC_057814.1, on the reverse strand, counting down.
CATTATGGTCTTCTCCTCTCGACCCCCAAAGAACAAGAAAAGAAATAAAACTATTTACACGAAAAAGCTCCCAACAAGCAAAAGAAGAACGAGAAATCTTTTTGGGTTTTCTTTTAGTTATTACTACTACATGCATGGAAAGTAAACTAGCTAAAAGCTACAACTAATTTTTTTGGTTTTTCTTAAGGTTATTCAAACACACAAGAAGAAAGCGAGAAAAAGAAAATAAACTAGCATGGATATTACAATGAAAAAGTATGAGCACCGACAACTGGAATGAGTGTGTGAACATGAATGTAATGTCGGTGAGGAATACGTACTCCCCCAAGCTTAGGCTTTTGGCCTAAGTTGGTCTATGCCCATGGATCAAAGTTGTAGCTGGGGTCGTACTGAGATGCAGCAGCTATTGCCTCATGAGCTGCAGCTTGGAGGCGAGCTGCCTTCGTCCTCCTCTCGTACTCGTTCGCCTCCTCCCTGGTTATAATATATCTCCCTTTTGCCTGAAAGTCAAAGAAAGTAGGAGCACGGAGAGCAACATGGAAAGTGCGGCGCCTGTCAACCATTAGTCGGTGCTGGAGAGGTTGTTCATTCCTCTCAATAAACTGATGGCGAACCATAGCATTATAATCTAGATAAGTGGGAGGAAATTCCATATCATTTCATGTATGGGTATCTCAAGAAAATTAGCCACACGGGTTGCATAAATCCCACCAAACAAGTCTCCACTTAAACCATTATTATGCAACCTTCGTGCAACAATGGCCCCCAAGTTATATTGTTTATCTCCTAAAACAACACTCTTGAGGACACTAAGATCAGGAACACACATGTGACATGCCTCATCCTTACCGTTTATGCATCTACCTGTAAAGAAAGCAAAATAATGTATAGCAGGAAAATGAATGCTCCCTATTGTTGCTTGTGTTATTTCCCTGGATTCCCCCACAGTGATACTAGCAAGAAAATCCTTAAACTCAGATTTGCAAGGTTCACTCGCACTACCCCACTGCGGAAGTTTACAAGCAATATTAAAATCCTCTAAGTCCATAGTATAAGATTTACCATAGATATCAAATAGGACGGTGTAAGAATTGCGTGAAGATGAAAATTTGGACCTTCTCACAAAGGAATCAGTTAGGTGATTTTTTTTGGAGGAAGGAGTGTGTGGTTGCTGGAATAACTGGAGGGGGGCCACCAGGGGCCCACGAGGCAGGGGGCGCGCCCAGGACCCTCGTGGCCAGATGCTTGCTCCCACTGATGTGTTCTCAGTGCCAAATATTCTCAAATATTCTAGAAAAAATCATATTTCATTTTCAGGGCATTTGGAGAACTTTTATTTTCGGGGTATTTTTTATTGCACGGATAATTCAGAAAACAGACAGAATATACTATTTTTGCTTTATTTAATCTAAATAACAGAAAGTAAAAGGAGGGTACAGAAGGTTGTCCTTTTTAACTTCATCCATCTCATGCTCATCAAAAGGAATCCACTAACAAGGTTGATCAAGTCTTGTTAACAAACTCTTTTCGAATAACATGGAACCGGAGAAATTTCGAATAACACTAGGTTACCTCAACGGGGATATGCACATCCCCAACAATAAGAATATCATATTTCTTCTTGACAGTAGGAAGAGGAAATTCAAAACCTCCAATAGTAATAGTTGAAATTTTTCCAATAGAATTGATAATGTGGACTTGAGGTTGTTTCCTCAGAAAGTGTACCGTATGCTCATTACCATTAACATGAAAAGTGACATTGCCTTTGTTGCAATCAATAACAACCCCTGCAATATTCAAAAAGGGTCTACCAAGGATAATCGACATACTATCGTCCTCGGGAATATCAAGAATAACAAAGTCTGTTAAAATAGTAACGTTTGCAACCACAACAGGCACATCCTCACAAATACCGACAGGTATAGCAGTTGGTTTATCAGCCATTTGCAAAGATATTTCAGTAGGTGTCAACTTATTCAAATCAAGTTTGCGATACAAAGACAGAGGCATAACACTAACACCGGCTCCAAGATCACATAAAGCAGTTCTAACATAGTTTCTTTTAATGGAGCATGGTATATTTGGTACTCCTGGATCTCCTAGTTTCTTAGGTATTCCACCCTTAAAAGTATAATTAGCAAGCATGGTGGAAATTTCAGCTTCCGGTATCTTTCTCTTATTTGTAACGATATCCTTCATATACTTGGCATAAGGATTCATTTTAAGCATATATATCAGTAAAACGCATACGCAAGAAGATAGGTCTAATCATTTCAGCAAAGCGATCAAAATCCTCATCATCCTTTTTCTTGGATGGTGTAAAAACCGAGAATCATGCCACAGTAATCTCCCACTAATCATGCCATGTCATCATGATTACCTTGATAATTGCCACTTGTCCAAAACATCAAGTTCTAAATCAAATTTAAATTGCAAGTCAAACTATTAATTCTCCAAACAGAGAAGCAAAAATGTTCGAGATATTTCAAATAATGCCCAAGTAATTGTCATGAATAAATCAACTCAAATTGGGTTTTTAATTTGGCCATAGCAATATTTTTGTGGGCCAGCAAATGTTTAATTAGGTCGTTTAAGTTCCAACATATATTCTTACTTTTCCCGATCCACATGAAACTTTGAGGGTGGCCCTATGCTACTGCACTGTATTTATGTGCCAAGTTTCGTCTAAAATAAAAATTGTTTGCTCGCTCAAATAAATACCAAACAGTAGCTGAAAATAGAAAACAGAGTAGAAAGAATAAATCAGAAAAGATCAAAGGCAAATAAAAGCTCGCACTGTTGGTCTGGGCCGTAAGCCCACAGTGCAAGGCCCAACCCATCCCCTCTCATCCTTTTCCTCTGTACACCAGGGGATGGCGTGGTGGCCATCCACCCCGCCATGGTCGCCGAAGCCGCTGCTGTCGGCCATCCTGCGGTCGAGGGGTCGGATAAGAGCAAGCCCTAGACGCTCTCTCTCTCGCCGAAACCCTAGGCCCTCAGTTTTCCCCTCCCTCGCATCTCACACACGATCCCGAGCTCGCCCGAGCGAAACCATGGCCGCGCCGTCGTCAGCCTCATGCGCCGGAGCCTCCCCGAGCTTCTCGGTGACGATCAGCAGCTTCACCGCCGTCATTTGCTTCGCCTACGTGCGTTGAATCGAGAAGGGCGGCGTTGTACGCTCGTCACAGCCGTCATCTGCTCCGCCATGGTCGTCGACCCCGTCGTCGATTCGCGCATCTCCGGTTCATCCCCGACCACCTCGAGCTTGCCTAAAGAACCACAGTGAGCTGCGCCTTCGATTGCCCCTTCTTCCTCGTCGATTCGGTCGCCGTAGGTGCCCTCCCCCGAACTTAGCCGCCGCGGCCGGAGCTTCGCTCTCCACGCTCCTGGCCGCGCTCCCACGAGCCATGGGCATCCGGCCGCGCCCCTGCGGCACCCCCGCGCGCGCGCCCGCCTGGGCCATGCCCTGCCTCGCCCTGGAACGCGCTCGCCGTGCCTGCAGCCGCCCGCCATCCCGCTCCCCTACTGCTCCCGCTAGCTGCTCCTGCTTCGAGCTGCTGCTGCTCAGCCTCCCTGTGCCACCTGCCTCCTCCGCGGCTCGCCCCACGCCTGCCGCCGCCGCGTGGCCTTCGTCGCGCCACGCCCTGTAGGCCCACGGTCGCGGCCGCCGGTGTCCCGCTGCCTGCGCGCCCTGCTCCTCCCCATCGCCCAGCGACCTCGCCTGTGTTCGGGCGGGCTACGCCCAAGCGCATGCGCCCGTTTAGCCCGTTCCAGTGGCCTTTGTGCCACTGGCAGCTGGGGCCCCTCCCCTAAAAAAAGAGTTAAAAATATATATTAATAAAATTAATTAATTAATTAGTTAAGTGATTAATTAACTTAATTAACCTAATGAACTGGATTAGTTAAGTTAAATCAGTAATTATCTAGATATGTGTATGACAAGGGGCCCCACCCCGATGTTGACCAGTCAAACATTGACTGGTCAACAGGGACCCCATGGACCCACATGTCACCCTCTGGTACACTTCTGTGTACGCAGAGCTGGGTGCATCTAGCGTTTTAATCATTATTTTCGAATTAATAGTAGTTTCAGAATATTGCTAAAACTTTAGTAAATCATATAAAATAATCTATAGCTCGGATGAAAAAGTTTTATATATGAAAGTTGCTCAGAAAAATCCAACGAATACGAATACGCGGTCCGTTCATCTGTCACATGCCTCTAACTATCTGAACATGAAACTTTCCCTCTCCGGTCATCTGTCTGACACAGGTCCGGAACCGAGAAAACATTCCCGGTTGACTTCCCCCTTCACCGGTATCGTGTAGCACCACGTTAGAACACGTCTAGCTCTGCCTATTGTCCTGTTATGCACTTGCTTGCTATGTATTTACTGTTTCTCCCCCCTCTTCTCTTCGGTAGACCCCGTGACGATGCTGATGCCCCTGTGATCGACTACGTCACCGACAACCCCTCCTTCTTGTCCGAGCAACCAGGCAAGCCCGCCCCCTTGATCACCAGATATCACCTATTCTTCTCTATACTGCTTGCATTAGAGTAGTGTAGCATGTTACTGCTTTCTGTTAATCCTATTCTGCTGCATAGCCTGTCATTGTTGCTACAGTTGTTACCCTTACCTGCTATCCTACTGCTTAGTATAGGATGCTAGTTTTCCATCAGTGGCCCTACATTCTTGTCCGTCTGCTGTGCTATACTATCGGGCCGTGATCACCTGGGCGGTGATCACGGGTATATACTTATATACTATATACATGACACATGTGGTGGCTAAAGTCGGGTCGGCTCGTTGAGTACCCGCAAGTGCTACTGATGAGGGGGCTGAAAGGACAGGTGGCTCCATCCCGGTAGAGGTGGGCCTGGGTTCCTGACGGCCCCCGACTGTTACTTTGTGGCGGAGCGACAGGGCAGGTTGAGACCACCTAGGAGAGAGGTGGGCCTGGCCCTAGTCGGCGTTCGCGGATACTTAACACGCTTAACGAGATCTTGGTATTTGATCTGAGTCTGGCCATTTGGTCTATACGCACTAACCAACTACGCGGGAACAGTTATGGGCACTCGACGTCGTGGTATCAGCCGAAGCTCTTCTTGACGTCAGCGACGGAGCGGCGCGCGCCGGATTGGACTGGAACGCCTGCTAGGCTAGGTCTGCTTCCGGCCGCGTACGCAACGTGCAGGTGTGCAATGGGCGATGGGCCCAGACCCCTGCGCGCATAGGATTTAGACCGGCGTGTTGACCTCTCTGTTGAGCCTAGGTGGGGCTGCGACGTGTTGATCTTCCGCGGCCGGGCATGACCCAGGAAAGTGTGTCCGGCCAAATGGGATCGAGCGTGTTGGGTTATGTGGTGCACCCCTGCAGGGAAGTTTATCTATTCGAATAGCCGTGTCCCTCGGTAAAAGGACGACCCGGAGTTGTACCTTGACCTTATGACGACTAGAACCGGATACTTAATAAAACACACCCTTCCAAGTGCCAGATATAACCCAGTGATCGCTCTCTAACAGGGCGATGAGGAGGGGATCGCCGGGTAGGATTATGCTATGCGATGCTACTTGGAGGACTTCGATCTACCCTCTTCTACATGCTGCAAGATGGAGATGACCAGAAGCGTAGTCTTCGACATGACTAGCTATCCCCCCCTTATTCTGGCATTCTGCAGTTCAGTCCACCGATATGGTCCTTTACACATATACCCATGCATATGTAGTGTAGCTCCTTGCTTGTGAGTACTTTGGATGAGTACTCACGGTTGCTTTTCTCCCTCTTTTTCCCCTTTCCTTTCTTCCTGGTTGTCGCAACCAGATGCTGGAGTCCAGGAGCCAGACGCCACCGCCGACGACGACTCCTACGACACTGGAGGTGCCTACTACTACGTGCAGTCCGCTGACGACGACCAGGAGTAGTTAGGAGGATCCCAGGCAGGAGGCCTGCGCCTCGTTCGATCTGTATCCCAGTTTGTGCTAGCCTTCTTAAGGCAAACTTGTTTAACTTATGTCTGTACTTAGATATTGTTGCTTCCGCTGACTCGTCTGTGATCGAGCACTTGTATTCGAGCCCTCGAGGCCCCTGGCTTGTATTATGATGCTTGTATGACTTATTTATGTTTTAGAGTTGTGTTGTGATATCTTCCCGTGAATCCCTGATCTTGATCGTACACATTTGCGTGCATGATTAGTGTACGGTCAAATCGGGGGCGTCACAGATGGTTTGGGAGGAAAAGGCATGGGTTTCTGAACCCATGGTTCTCTTTCTTTACCGTGCTTCCTAGCAACAAAGTCTCTCTTATCATAACGTTGATTCTTTGATTGTGGGTTATCAAGATCAACAGCAGGTTCAATCTCTACAGCATTGTTATCGCTAGGTTGAGCATCAACATGAACATCATCATTAACATTATCACTAGGTTCATGTTCATTACCAGATTGTGTTTCAGCATCAGAAATAGAAATATCATTGGGATTCTCAGGTGTGTCAACAACAGGTTCACTAGAAGCATGCAAAGTCCTATCATTTTTCTTTTTCTTCTTTTTAGAAGGACTAGGTGCATCAACATTAGTTCTCTGAGAATATTGCTTAATTCTCTTAGGGTGGCCCTCAGGATACAAAGGTGCCTGAGTCATTTTAACCCCTCTAGTCATAACTCTAACAGCATTATCATTTTTCTTATTATTTAATTCATTGAGAAAATCGTTTTGAGCTTTAAGCATTTGCTCTACTTGAGTGGTAACCATAGAAGCATGTTCACTAATGAGTTTAAGTTCACCCTTAACTCTAGACATATAATCACTCAAATGTTCAATCATATAAGCATTTCATTTCAATTGTCTACCAACATAAGCATTGAAGTTTTCTTGTTTGACAATAAAATTATCAAACTCATCTAAGCATTGGCTAGCAGACTTATAACGAAGAATATCACCTTCATCAAATCTATAGAGAGAATTTACCTTTACTACCTGTGTCGGGTTATCAAGACCATGTATTTCTTCAACAGGCGGCAAATTAAGACCATGTATTTCTTCAATAGGAGGTAATTACATAGATTTAATACCCTTTTCTTTCATACCCTTTTCTTTCATAGATTTCCTTGCCTCTTGCATATCTTCACGACTGAGAAATAGAATACCCCTTCTCTTTGGAGTTGGCTTAGGAGTTGGTTCAGGAAGTGTCCAATTATTTTCATTAGTCAACATATTATTCAATAGCAATTCAGCTTGATCAACTGTTCTTTTCCTGAAAACACAACCAGCACAACTATCCAGGTGGTCTCTGGAAGCATCGGTTAGTCCATTATAAAAGATATCAAGTATTTCATTTTTCTTGAGAGGATGATCAGGCAAAGCATTAAGCAATTGGAGAAGCCTCCCCTAAGCTTGTGGGAGACTCTCTTCTTCAATTTGCACAAAATTATATATTTCCCTTAAAGCAGCTTGTTTCTTATGAGCAGGGAAATATTTAGCAGAGAAGTAATAAATCATATCCTAGGGACTACGCACACAACCAGGATCAAGAGAATTAAACCATGTTTTAGCATCACCTTTTAATGAGAACGGAAATAACTTAAGGATATAGTAGTAGCGAGTTTTCTCATCATTAGTGAACAGGGTGGCTATATCATTTAATTTAGTAAGATGTGCCACAACAGTTTCCGATTCATAGCCATAAAGAGGATCAGATTCAACCAAAGTAATTATCTCAGGATCAACAGAGAAATCATAATCCTTATCAGTAAGACAGATAGGTGAAGTAGCCAAAGCAGGGTCATATTTCATTCTAGCATTCAGAGATTTTTCTTTAAGCTTAGCTAATAATTTCTTAAGATCATTCCTATCATTGCAAGCAAGAAAGTGTCTAGCAGTTTCTTCATCCATAACATAACCCTCAGGCACAACAGGCAATTCATGTCTAGGGGGAGAATCTTCATCATCACTTTCATCAATATTATCAGTTTCAATAATTTCATTCTCTCTAGCCCTAGCAAGTTGTTCATCAAGAAATTCACCTAGGGGGACAGTAGTATCAAGCATAGAAGTAGTTTCATCATAAGTATCATGCATAGCAGAAGTGGCATCATAAATAACATCCGACATATCAGAATTAATAGCAGAAGCAGGTTTAGGTGTCGCAAGCTGATAACCCACAAGTATAGGGGATCGTAACAGTTTTCGAGGGTAGAGTATTCAACCCAAATTTATTGATTCGACACAAGGGGAGCCAAAGAATATTCTCAAGTATTAGTAGTTGAGTTGTCAATTCAACCACACCTGGATAACTTAATATCTGCAGCAAAGCAAGTAGTATGGGAGTAACGGTAACGATAGCAAAAGTAATATTTTTGGGTTTTGTAGTGATTGTAACAGTAGCAACGGAAGAGTAAATAAGCGAAGAACAATATGTGAAAAGCTCGTAGTTGCCGGATCATAACACATAGTAGGTGACTAATGACTTGCAAGATAGGATCAAGAACTCACATATATTCATGAAAACATAATAGGTTCAGATCTGAAATCATGGCACTCGGGCCCTACTGACAAGCATTAAGCATAGCAAAGTCATAGCAACATCAATCTCAGAACATAGTGAATACTAGGGATCAAACCCTAACAAAACTAACTCGATTACATGATAAATCTCATCCAACCCTTCACCGTCCAGCAAGCCTATGATGGAATTACTCACGCACGGCGGTGAGCATCATGAAATTGGAGATGGAGGATGGTTGATGATGACGACGGCGACGGATTCCCCTCTCCGGAGACCCGAACGGACTCCAGATCAGCCCTCCCAAGAGGTTTTAGGGCTTGGCGGCGGCTCCGTATCATAAAACGCGATGAATCCTTCTCTTCGATTTTTTCTCCCCGAAAGTGAATATATGGAGTTGGAGTTGAGGTCGGTGGAGCGTCAGGGGGCCCACGAGGCAGGGGGCGTGCCCAGGGGTGCAGGCGCGCCCCCACCCTCGTGGACAGGTGGAGGCCCCCCTGACGTGGATTCTTCTTCCAGTATTTTTATTATTTTCCAAAAATAAGTTCCGTGGAGTTTCAGGTCATTCCGAGAACTTTTGTTTCTGCACATAAATAACACCATGGCAATTCTGCTGAAAACAGCGTCAGTCCGGGTTAGTTCCATTCAAATCATGCAAGTTAGAGTCCAAAACAAGGGCAAAAGTGTTTGGAAAAGTAGATACGACGGAGACGTATCACAAGCTTACTCAAAACAGAAGGTGAATTATGTTGGAAATATGGCCTAGAGGCAATAATAAAATGGTTATTATTATATTTCCTTGTTCATGATAATTGTCTATTGTTCAGGCTATAATTGTGTTATCCGGAAATCGTAATACATGTGTGAATACATAGACCACAACATGTCCCTAGTGAGCCTCTAGTTGACTACCTCGTTGATCAACAGATAGTCATGGTTTCCTGACTATGGACATTGGATGTCATTGATAACGGGATCACATCATTAGGAGAATGATGTGATGGACAAGACCCAATCCTAAGCATAGCACAAGATCGTGTAGTTCGTTTGCTAGAGCTTTTCCAAATGTCAAGTATCATTTCCTTAGACCATGAGATTGTGCAACTCTCGGATACCATAGGAGTGCTTTGGGTGTGCCAAACGTCACAACGTAACAGGGTGGCTATAAAGGTGCACTACGGGTATCTCCGAAAGTGTCTGTTGGGTTGGCACGAATCGAGACTGGGATTTGTCACTCCGTATGACGGAGAGGTATCTCTGGGCCCACTCGGTAATGCATCATCATAATGAGCTCAATGTGACCAAGTGTTTGGTCACGGGATCATGCATTACGGTACGAGTAAAGTGACTTGCCGGTAACGAGATTGAACAAGGTATTGGGATACCGACGATCGAATCTCGGGCAAGTAACGTACCGATTGACAAAGGGAATTGTATACGGGATTGATTGAATCCTTGACATCATGGTTCATCTGATGAGATCATCGTGGAACATGTGGGAGCCAACATGTGTATCCAGATCCCGCTGTTGGTTATTCACCGGAGAGTCGTCTCGGTCATGTTTGCATGTCTCCCGAACCCGTAGGGTCTACACACTTAAGGTTCGGTGACGCTAGGGTTGTAGAGATATTAGTATGCGGAAATCCGAAAGTTGTTCGGAGTCCCGGATGAGATCCCGGACGTCACGAGGAGTTCCGGAATGGTCCGGAGGTGAAGAATTATATATAGGAAGTCCAGTTTCGGCCACCGGGAAAGTTTTGGGGGTCATCGGTATTGTACCAGGACCACCGGAAGGGTCCCGGGGGTCCACCGGGTGGGGCCACCTATCCCGAAGGGCCCCATGGGCTTAAGTGGGGAAGGGAACCAGCCCCTGGTGGGCTGGTGCGCCCCCCTTGGGCCTCCCCTGCGCCTAGGGTTGGAAACCCTAGGGGTGGGGGGGCGCCCCACTTGACTTGGGGGGCAAGTTCCCCCCCTTGGCCGCCGCCCCCCTTTGAGATGGGATCTCAGGGGGCCGGCGCCCCCCTGGACCCCTATATAAATAGGGGGGAGGGAGGGCAGCGGCACCTAAGCCCCTGGCGCCTCCCTCTCCCTCCCGTGACACCTCTCCCTCTCGCTGAGCTTGGCGAAGCCCTGCCGAGAACCCCGCTACTTCCACCACCACGCCGTCGTGCTGCTGGATCTCCATCAACCTCTCCTTCCCCCTTGCTGGATCAAGAAGGAGGAGACGTCTTCCCCAACCGTACGTGTGTTGAACGCGGAGGTGCCGTCCGTTCGGCGCTCGGTCATCGGTGATTTGGATCACGACGAGTACGACTCCATCAACCCCGTTCACTTGAACGCTTCCGCTCGCGATCTACAAGGGTATGTAGATGCACTCTTTTCCCTCTCGTTGCTAGAAGACTCCATAGATTGTTCTTGGTGATGCGTAGAAATTTTTAATTTCTGCAACGATCCCCAACAGTGGCATCATGAGCTAGGTCTATGCGTAGTTTCTATGCACGAGTAGAACACAAACTTGTTGTGGGCGTAGATGTTGTCAATTTTCTTGCCACTACTAGTCTTATCTTGTTTCGGCGGCATCGTGGGATGAAGCGGCCCGGACCGACCTTACACGTACGCTTACGTGAGACAGGTTCCACCGACTGACATGCACTAGTTGCATAAGGTGGCTAGCGGGTGTCTGTCTCTCCCACTTTAGTCGAATCGGATTCGATGAAAAGGGTCCTTATGAAGGGTAAATAGAAGTTGGCATATCACGTTGTGGTTTTACGTAGGTAAGAAACGTTCTTGCTAGAAACCTATAGAAGCCACGTAAAAACATGCAACAACAATTAGAGGACGTCTAACTTGTTTTTGCAGCATATGCCTTGTGATGTGATATGGCCAAAAGGATGTGATGAATGAAATATATGTGATGTATGAGATTGATCATGTTCTTGTAATAGGAATCACGACTTGCATGTCGATGAGTATGACAACCGGCAGGAGCCATAGGAGTTGTCTTTATTTTTTGTATGACCTGCGTGTCATTGAATAACGCCATGTAAATTACTTTACTTTATTGCTAAACACGTTAGCCATAGAAGTAGAAGTAATCGTTGGCGTGACAACTTCATGAAGACACGATGATGGAGATCATGGTGTCATGCCGGTGACGAAGATGATCATGGCGCCCCGAAGATGGAGATCAAAGGAGCAATATGATACTGGCCATATCATGTCACTATTTGATTGCATGTGATGTTTATCATGTTTTACATCTTATTTGCTTAGAACGACGGTAGCTTAAATAAGATGATCCCTCGCAATAATTTCAAGAAAGTGTTCCCCCTAACTGTGCACCGTTGCGAAGGTTCGTTGTTTCGAAGCACCACGTGATGATCGGGTGTGATAGATTCTAACGTTCGAATACAACGGGTGTAAGCCAGATTTACACACGCAATACACTTAGGTTGACTTGACGAGCCTAGCATGTACAGACATGGCCTCGGAACACGGAAGACCGAAAGGTCGAGCATGAGTCGTATAGAAGATACGATCAACATGAAGATGTTCACCGATGTTGACTAGTCCGTCTCACGTGATGATCGGACACGGCCTAGTTGACTCGGATCATGTTTCACTTAGATGACTAGAGGGATGTCTATCTGAGTGGGAGTTCATTGAATAATTTGATTAGATGAACTTAATTATCATGAACTTAGTCTAAAATCTTTACAATATGTCTTGTAGATCAAATGGCCCACGTTGCCCTCAACTTCAACGCGTTCCTAGAGAAAACCAAGCTGAAAGATGATGGCAGCAACTATACGGACTGGGTCCGGAACCTGAGGATCATCCTCATAGCTGCCAAGAAAGATTATGTCCTAGAAGCACCGCTAGGTGACGCACCCATCCCAGAGAACCAAGACGTTATGAACGCTTGGCAGCAGCGTGCTGATGATTACTCCCTCGTTCAGTGCGGCATGCTTTACAGCTTAGAACCGGGGCTCCAAAAGCGTTTTGAGCAACACGGAGCATATGAGATGTTCGAAGAGCTGAAAATGGTTTTCCAAGCTCATGCCCGGGTCGAGAGATATGAAGTCTCCGACAAGTTCTTCAGTTGTAAGATGGAGGAAAATAGTTCTGTCAGTGAGCACATACTCAAAATGTCTGGGTTACACAACCGCTTGACTCAGCTGGGAGTTAATCTCCCGGATGACGCGGTCATTGACAGAATCCTTCAGTCGCTTCCACCGAGCTACAAGAGCTTTGTGATGAACTTCAATATGCAGGGGATGGAAAAGACCATTCCTGAGGTATATTCAATGCTGAAATCAGCGGAGGTGGAGATCAAAAAGGAACATCAAGTGTTGATGGTGAATAAAACCACTAAGTTCAAGAAAGGCAAGGGTAAGAAGAACTTCAAGAAGGACGGCAAGGGAGTTGCCGCGCCCGGTAAGCCAGTTGCCGGGAAGAAGCCAAAGAATGGACCCAAGCCTGAGACTGAGTGCTTTTATTGCAAGGGAAGTGGTCACTGGAAGCGGAACTGCCCCAAGTACTTAGCGGACAAGAAGGCCGGCAACACCAAAGGTATATGTGATATACATGTTATTGATGTGTACCTTACCAGCACTCGTAGTAGCTCCTGGGTATTTGATACCGGTGCGGTTGCTCATATTTGTAACTCAAAGCAGGAGCTGCGGAATAAACGGAGACTGGCAAAGGACGAGGTGACGATGCGCGTCGGGAATGGTTCCAAGGTCGATGTGATCGCCGTCGGCACGCTACCTCTACATTTACCTACGGGATTAGTTTTAAACCTCAATAATTGTTATTTAGTGCCAGCTTTGAGCATGAACATTGTATCAGGATCTCGTTTAATTCGAGATGGCTACTCATTTAAATCCGAGAATAATGGTTGTTCTATTTATATGAGAGATATGTTTTATGGTCATGCCCCGCTGGTTAATGGTTTATTCTTAATGAATCTCGAACGTAGTGTTACACATATTCATAGTGTGAGTACCAAAAGATGTAAGGTTGATAATGATAGTCCCACATACTTGTGGCACTGCCGTCTTGGTCACATTGGTGTCAAGCGCATGAAGAAGCTCCATGCTGATGGACTTTTAGAGTCTCTTGATTACGAATCATTTGACACATGCGAACCATGCCTCATGGGTAAGATGACCAAGACTCCGTTCTCCGGAACAATGGAGCGAGCAACCAACTTATTGGAAATCATACATACTGATGTGTGCGGTCCAATGAGTGTTGAGGCTCGCGGTGGCTATCGTTATGTTCTCACTCTCACTGATGACTTGAGTAGATATGGGTATGTCTACCTAATGAAACACAAGTCTGAGACCTTTGAAAAGTTCAAGGAATTTCAGAGTGAGGTTGAGAATCAACGTGACAGAAAATAAAATTCTTACGATCAGATCGTGGAGGGGAATATTTGAGTCACGAATTTGGCACACACTTAAGGAAATGTGGAATAGTTTCACAACTCACGCCGCCTGGAACACCTCAGCGAAATGGTGTGTCCGAACGTCGTAATCGCACTCTATTGGATATGGTGCGATCTATGATGTCTCTTACCGATCTACCGCTCTCATTTTGGGGCTATGCTTTAGAGACTGCCGCATTCACTTTAAATAGGGCTCCGTCGAAATCCGTTGAGACAACACCGTATGAATTATGGTTTGGGAAGAAACCTAAGCTGTCGTTTCTAAAAGTTTGGGGATGCGATGCTTATGTCAAGAAACTTCAACCTGAAAAGCTCGAACCCAAGTCGGAAAAATGCGTCTTCATAGGATACCCTAAGGAAACCATTGGGTATACCTTCTACCTCAGATCCGAAGGCAAGATCTTTGTTGCCAAGAACGGGTCCTTTCTGGAGAAAGAGTTTCTCTCGAAAGAAGTAAGTGGGAGGAAAGTGGAACTTGATGAAGTACTACCTCTTGAACCGGAAGTAGCGCAGCTCAGGAAGATGTTCCTGTGGTGCCTGCACTGACTAGAGAGGAAGCTAATGATGATGATCAAGGTACTTCGGATCAAGTTACTATAGAACTTCGTAGGTCCACGAGGACACGTTCCACACCAGAGTGGTATGGCTACCCTGTCCTGGAAATCACGTTGTTAGACAACGGTGAACCTTCAAACTATGAAGAAGCAATGGCGGGCCCAGATTCCAACAAATGGCTTGAAGCCATGCAATCCGAGATAGGATCCATGTATGAAAACAAAGTGTGGACTTTGACAGACTTGCCCGATGATCGGCGAGCGATAGAAAACAAATGGATCTTTAAGAAGAAGACGGACGCGGATGGTAATGTTACCATCTATAAAGCTTGACTTGTTGCTAAGGGTTATCGACAAGTTCAAGGGGTTGACTACGATGAGACTTTCTCACCCGTAGCAAAGTTGAAGTCGGTCCGAATCATGTTAGCAATTGCCGCATACTATGATTATGAGATATGGCAGATGGACGTCAAAACGGCATTCCTTAACGGCTTTCTTAAGGAAGAATTGTATATGATGCAGCCGGAAGGTTTTGTCGATCCTAAGAATGCTAACAAGGTATGCAAGCTCTAGCGCTCCATCTATGGGCTGGTGCAAGCATCTCGGAGTTGGAACATTCGATTTGATGAGATGATCAAAGCGTTTGGGTTTACACAGACTTATGGAGAAGCCTGTGTTTACAAGAAAGTGAGTGGGAGCTCTGTAGCATTTCTCATATTATATGTGGATGACATATTGTTGATGGGAAATGATATAGAATTCTTGGGAAGCATAAAGGCCTACTTGAACAAGTGTTTTTCAATGAAGGACCTTGGAGAAGCTGCTTATATATTAGGCATCAAGATCTATAGAGATAGATCAAGACGCCTCATTGGTCTTTCACAAAGTACGTACCTTGACAAGATATTGAAGAAGTTCAATATGGATCAGTCCAAGAAGGGGTTCTTGCCTGTATTGCAAGGTGTGCAATTGAGCACGGCTCAATGCCCGACCACGGCAGAAGATAGAGAAAAGATGAGTGTCATCCCCTATGCCTCGGCCATAGGGTCTATTATGTATGCCATGCTGTGTACCAGACCTGATGTAAACCTTGCCGTAAGTTTGGTAGGAAGGTACCAAAGTAATCCCGGCATGGAACACTGGACAGCGGTCAAGAATATCCTGAAGTACCTGAAGAGGACTAAGGATATGTTTCTCGTTTATGGAGGTGACGAAGAGCTCGTCGTAAAGGGTTACGTCGAGGCTAGCTTTGACACAGATCTGGATGACTCTAAGTCACAAACCGGATACGTGTATATTTTGAATGGTGGGGCAGTATGCTGGTGCAGTTGCAAGCAAAGCGTTGTGGCGGGATCTACATGTGAAGCGGAATACATGGCGGCCTCAAAGGCAGCACAAGAAGCAATCTGGGTGAAGGAGTTCATTACCGACCTAGGAGTTATTCCCAATGCGTCGGGCCCGATGACTCTCTTCTGTGACAACACTGGAGCTATTGCCCTTGCAAAGGAGCCCAGGTTTCACAGGAAGACCAGGCATATCAAGCGTCGCTTCAACTCCATTCGTGAAAGTGTTCAAAATGGAGACATAGATATTTGTAAAGTACATACGGACCTGAATGTAGCAGATCCGTTGACTAAACCTCTCCCTAGAGCAAAACATGATCAACACCAGAACTCTATGGGTGTTCGATTCATCACAATGTAACTAGATTATTGACTCTAGTGCAAGTGGGAGACTGTTGGAAATATGCCCTAGAGGCAATAATAAAATGGTTATTATTATATTTCCTTGTTCATGATAATTGTCTATTGTTCATGCTATAATTGTGTTATCCGGAAATCGCAATACATGTGTGAATACATAGACCACAACATGTCCCTAGTGAGCCTCTAGTTGACTAGCTCGTTGATCAACAGATAGTCATGGTTTCCTGACTATGGACATTGGATGTCATTGATAATGGGATCACATAATTAGGAGAATGATGTGATGGACAAGACCCAATCCTAAGCATAGCACAAGATCGTGTAGTTCGTTTGCTAGAGCTTTTCCAAATGTCAAGTATCATTTCCTTAGACCATGAGATTGTGCAACTCCCGGATACCATAAGAGTGCTTTGGGTGTGCCAAACGTCACAACGTAACTGGGTGGCTATAAAGGTGCACTACGGGTATCTCCGAAAGTGTCTGTTGGGTTGGCACGAATCGAGACTGGGATTTGTCACTCCGTATGACGGAGAGGTATCTCTGGGCCCACTCGGTAATGCATCATCATAATGAGCTCAATGTGACCAAGTGTTTGGTCACGGGATCATGCATTACGGTAGGAGTAAAGTGACTTGCCGGTAACAAGATTGAACAAGGTATTGGGATACCGACGATCGAATCTCGGGCAAGTAACGTACCGATTGACAAAGGGAATTGTATACGGGATTGATTGAATCCTCGACATCGTGGTTCATCCAATGAGATCATCGTGGAACATGTGGGAGCCAACATGGGTATCCAGATCCCGCTGTTGGTTATTGACCGGAGAGTCGTCTCGGTCATGTTTGCATGTCTCCCGAACCCGTAGGGTCTACACACTTAAGGTTCGGTGACGCTAGGGTTGTAGAGATATTAGTATGCGGAAATCCGAAAGTTGTTAGGAGTCCCGGATGAGATCCCGGACATCACGAGGAGTTTCGGAATGGTCCGGATGTGAGGAATTATATATAGGAAGTCCAGTTTCGGCCACCGGGAAAGTTTCGGGGGTCACCGGTATTGTACCGGGACCACCGAAAGGGTCCCGGGGGTCCATCGGGTGGGGCCACCTATCCCGGAGGGCCCCATGGGCTGAAGTGGGGAAGGGAACCAGCCCCTGGTGGGCTGGTGCGCCCCCCTTGGGCCTCCCCTGCGCCTAGGGTTGGAAACCCTAGGGGTGGGGGGCGCCCCACTTGACTTGGGGGGCAAGTTCCCCCCCTTGGCCGCCGCTCCCCCTTTGAGATGGGATCTCAGGGGGCTGGCGCCCCCCTGGACCCCTATATAAAGAGGGGGGAGGGAGGGCAGCGGCACCTAAGCCCCTGGCGCCTCCCTCTCCCTCCCGTGACACCTCTCCCTCTCGCTGAGCTTGGCGAAGCCCTACCGAGAACCCCGCTACTTCCACCACCACGCCGTCATGCTGCTAGATCTCCATCAACCTCTCCTTCCCCCTTGCTGGATCAAGAAGGAGGAGACGTCCTCCCCAACCGTACGTGTGTTGAACGCGGAGGTGCCGTCCGTTCGGCGCTCGGTCATCGGTGATTTGGATCACGACGAGTACGACTCCATCAACCCCGTTCACTTGAACGCTTCCGCTCGCGATCTACAAGGGTATGTAGATGCACTCTTTTCCCTCTCGTTGCTAGAAGACTCCATACATTGTTCTTGGTGATGCGTAGAAAAAATTTAATTTCTGCAACGATCCCCAACAAATTAAGTGCAGAGCTAGATGGCAGTTCCTTACCTCCCCTCGTAGTTGAGGGAAAAATCTCAGTTCTTTCGTCTTTCAAGTTCCTCATAGTGACCAGCAGATATAAATCCCAAGTGACTCAAAGAATAGAGCTATGCTCCCCGGCAACGGTGCCAGATAATAGTCTTGGTAACCCACAAGTATAGGGGATCGCAACAGTTTTCGAGGGTAGAGTATTCAACCCAAATTTATTGATTCGACACAAGGGGAGCCAAAGAATACTCTCAAGTATTAGCAGTTGAGTTGTCAATTCAACCACACCTGGATAACTTAATATCTTCAGCAAATTATTTAGTAGCAAAGTAGTATAGAAGTAACGGTAACGGTAGCAAAAGTAACTGTAGTAGTTTTGTAGTAATTATAACAGTGGCAACGGAAAAGTAACAAAGCAAAGTGCAATATGTGAAAAGCTCATAGGCATTGGATCGGTGATAGAGAAATGTCGGATGTGATTCCTCATGCAATAGTTATAACATAGGGTGACACAGAACTAGCTCCAATTCATCAATGTAATGTAGGCATGTATTCCGTATATAGTCATACGTGCTTATGGAAAAGAACTTACATGACATCTTTTGTCCTACCCTCCCATGGCAGCGGGGTCCTATTGGAAACTAAGGGATATTAAGGCCTCCTTTTAATAGAGTACCGGACCAAAGCATTAACACTTAGTGAATACATGAACTCCTCAAACTACGGTCATCACCGGGAGTGGTCCCGATTATTGTCACTTCGGGGTTGCCGGATCATAACACATAGTAGCTGACTAATGACTTGCAACATAGGATCAAGAACTCACATATATTCATGAAAACATAATAGGTTCAGATCTGAAATCATGGCACTCGGGCCCTAGTGACAAGCATTAAGCACAGCAAAGTCATAGCAACATCAATCTCAGAACATAATGGATACTAGGGATCAAACCCTAACAAAACTAAGTCGATTACATGGTAAATCTCATCCAACCCATCACCGTCCAGCAAGCCTATGATGGAATTACTCACGCACGTCGGTGAGCATCATGAAATTGGTGATGGAGGAAGGTTGATGATGACGATGGCGATGGATTCCCCTCTCCGGAGCCCCGAACGGACTCCAGATCAGCCCTCCCGAGAGAGATTAGGGCTTGGCGGCGGCTCCGTATCATAAAACGCGATGAATCCTTCTCTCTGATTTTTTCCTCCCCGAACGTGAATATATGGAGTTGGAGTTGAGGTCGGTGGAGCACCAGGGGGCCCATGAGGCAGGGGGCGCGCCCCCACCCTCGTGGACAGGCTGTGGGCCCCTGGTCTTGATTCTTTCACCGGTATTTTTTATAAATTCCAAAAATATTCTACGTGAAGTTTCAGGTCATTCCGAGAACTTTTATTTCTGCACAAAATAACACCATGGCAATTCTGCTGAAAACAGCGTCAGTCCGGGTTAGTTCCATTCAAATCATGCAAGTTAGAGTCCAAAACAAGGGTAAAAGTGTTTGGAAAAGTAGATACGATGGAGACGTATCAACAGGACTAACCCACTGACTATCAGCAACAGGATAAATTATACCTGCCTCCAGAAGCTTTAGTATTTCTTTTCTTACCACTTCTTTCATCTTAGGATTTAACTGTCGTTGGTGATCAACAACCGGTTTAGCGTCTTTCTCCAATTTTATTTTGTGTTCGCATAGAGTGGGACTAATGCCCTTAAGATCATCAAGAGTATATCCAATAGCAGCATAGTGCTTCTTCAGAGTTTTCAATAATTTCTCTTTTTCTTGCTCTGAAAGGTTAGCACTAATAATAATAGGATATTTCATCAAGATAAGCATATTTAAGAGTATCAGGTAATGGTTTAAGCTCAAACACGGGATCGCCCTTGGGTGGAGGAGGATCCCCTAGGATTTCAACAGGCAAGTTGTGTTTCAAAATAGGTCCCTGTTTAAAGAATACTTCATCTATTTCCCTTCTTTCATTCATAAACATATCATTTTCATGGTCTAGAAAATATTGTTCTAAGGGATCGTTAGGAGGCACGGCAATAAAAGCAAGACCAATAATTTCATCTTTACTAGGAAATTCTTGATCATGGGGTTGTCTACGAAATTTAGCAAAACTAAATTCATGAGACATATCCCCTAAACCAACGGTAACAATATCCTTTTCGCAGTCTATCTTAGCATTAACAGTATTCAAGAAGGGCCTACCGAATATAATGGGACAAAAGGCATCTTGTGGGGAACCAAGAACAAGAAAATCAGTAGGATATTTAACTTTCCCATACAAGACTTCAACATCTCTAACAATCCCAACTGGTGAAATAGTATCTCTATTGGCAAGCTTAATTGTAACATCAATTTCTTCTATCTTAGTAAGTGCCATATCATGCATAGTTTCTTTGTATAAGGAATGAGGTATTGCACTTGCACTAGCACCCATATCACATAAGCCATGATAACAATGATCTCCTATTTTAACAGAAACAACAGGCATGCCAACAACAGGTCTATGTTTACCCTTAGTATCGGGTCTAGCAATTCTAGCAGCTTCATCACAGAAGTAAATAACATGCCCATCAATATTATCGGCCAAGAGATATTTAACCATAGCAATACTAGGTTCAGCTTTAATTTGCTCAGGGGGTGTAGGTGTCCTAGTATTACTCTTACGAACCACGGTTGAAGCTTTAGCATGATCCTTTATTCTCACAGGGAAAGGTGGTTTCTCAATATAAGTCATAGGAACAATAGGATCAACATTATAAGTGATCGTCTTTTCTTCAACTTTAATAGGTTCAACTGCTTTTACTTCAATGGGAAGATGATATTTAAACCACTTCTCCTTAGGGAGATCAACATGAGTAGCAAATGATTCACAGAAAGAAGCTACTATCTCAGAGTCAAGTCCATATTTAGTGCTAAATTCACGGAAAACATCGGTATCCATAAAAGATTTGACACAATCAAACTTAGGTGTTATACCTGACTCCTTACCTTCATCGAGTTCCCAATCTTTAGAGTTGCGTTTAGTTCTTTCCAATAAATCCCATTTGAATTCAATAGTCTTCATCATAAAAGAACCAATACAAGAAGTATCGAGCATGGAGCGATTATTGAGAGAAAGCCGAGCATAAAATTTTTGAATAATAGTTTCTATTGAGAGCTCATGATTGGGGCATGAATATAACATTGAATTAAGCCTCCCCCAAGCTTGAGCGATGCTTTCTCCTTCGCGAGGCCAAAAATTATATATATAATTACGATCACGATGAACTAGATGCATAGGATAAAACTTCTGATGAAATTCCAATTTCAATCGGTTGTAGTTCCATGATCCCATATCATCACATAGCCTAAACCATGTCAATTCCTTTACCTTCAAAGATAAAGGGAATACCTTCTTCTTGATAACATCCTCGGGCATACCTACAAGCTTAAATAATCCATAAACTTCATCCACATAGATTAGGTGCAAATCGGGATGCAATGTTCCATCTCCGTAAAAGGATTAGCTAGCAGTTTCTCTATCATACCCGAAGGAATTTCAATGTAAATATTTTCAGTAGGTTCTGTAGGTTAAGGAGCAACTCTTTGCTCGACTGGTCGGGGTGAAGATACCCCGAACAAGCCCCTCAAAGGATTACTTTCCATAGTAACAAGTGACAGTCAATTTCAGCACACTATATAAATTTTTCCTTACCAAAGGCGCTTCACTCCCCGGAAACGGCGCCAGAAAAGAGTCTTACTGACCCAAAAGTATAGGGGATCTATCATAGTCCTATCGATAAGTAAGAGTGTCGAACCCAATGAGGAGCAGAAGGAAATGACAAGCGGTTTTCAGTAAGGTATTCTCTGCAAGCACTAAAATTATCAGTAACAGATAGTTTTGTGATAAGGTAATTTGTAACGGGTAGCAACTAACAAGAATAAATAAAGTGCAGCAAGGTCGCCCAATCCTATTTGTAGCAAAGGACAAGCCTGGACAAACTCTTATATAAAGGAAAGCGCTCCCGAGAACACATGGGAATTATCGTCAAGCTAGTTTTCATCATGCTCATATGATTTGCGTTCGTTACTTTGATAATTTGATATGTGGGTGGACCGGTGCTTGGGTACTGCCCTTCCTTGGACAAGCATCCCACTTATGATTAACCCCTATTGCAAGCATTCGCAACTACAAAAGAAGTATTAAGGTAAACCTAACCATAGCATGAAACATATGGATGCAAATCAGCCCCTTACGAAGCAACGCATAAACTAGGGTTTAAGCTTCTGTCACTCTAGCAACCCATCATCTACTTATTACTTCCCAATGCCTTCCCCTAGGCCCAAATCATGGTGAAGTGTCATGTAGTCGATGTTCACATAACTGTTGGGAATCATAGCATAATTTAAAATTTTCCTACGCTCACCAAGATGCATCTATGGAGTATACTAGCAACGAGGGGAAAGGAGTG
Organism: Triticum aestivum; assembly: GCF_018294505.1. Classification (NCBI taxonomy): domain Eukaryota; kingdom Viridiplantae; phylum Streptophyta; class Magnoliopsida; order Poales; family Poaceae; genus Triticum; species Triticum aestivum. The sequence goes on along the minus strand of NC_057814.1, from coordinate 22,870,562 downwards.
TATCTACATACCCTTGTAGATCGCGAGCGGAAGCGTTCCAATGAACGTGGATGACAGAGTCGTACTCGCCATGATCCAAATCACCGATGACCGAGTGCCGAACGGACGGCACCTCCGCGTTCAACACACGTACGGTGCAGCGACGTCTCCTCCTTCTTGATCCAGCAAGGGGAAAGGAGAGGTTGATGGAGATCCAGTAGCACGACGGCGTGGTGGTGGATGTAGCGGGTCTCGGCAGGGCTTCCCTAAGCTTCTTCGAGAGAGAGAGAGTGGTTGCAGGGGAGGAGGGAGGCGCCCAAGGCTGTAGTGTGCTGCCCTCCCTCCCCCCCCTTTATATAGGCCCCCTGGGGGGCGCCGGCCCCAAGAGATGGGATCTCAAGGGGGGCGGCGGCCACAAGGGGGGGAAGGGGTTGCCTTGCCCCCCAAGGCAAGGGGGAAGTCCCCCCCTAGGGTTCCCAACCCTAGGCGCATGGGGGGAGGCCCAAGGGGGGGCGCCCCAGCCCACTAAGGGCTGGTTCCCTTCCACTTTCAGCCCACGGGGCCCTCCGGGATAGGTGGCCCCACCCGGTGGACCCCCGGGACCCTTCCGGTGGTCCCGGTACATTACCGGTAACCCCCGAAACTTTCCCGGTGGCCGAAACTGGACTTCCTATATATAATTCTTCACCTCCGGACCATTCCGGAACCTCTCGTGACGTCCGGGATCTCATCCGGGACTCCGAACAACTTTCTGGTTTCCGCATACATATATCTCTACAACCCTAGCGTCACCGGACCTTAAGTCTGTAGACCCTACGGGTTCGGGAGACATGCAGACATGACCGAGACGCCTCTCCGGTCAATAACCAAAAGCGGGATCTGGATACCCATGTTGGCTCCCACATGTTTCACGATGATCTCATCGGATGAACCACGATGTCGAGGATTCAGTCAATCCCGTATGCAATTCCCTTTGTCAATCGGTACGTTACTTGCCCGAGATTCGATCGTCGGTATCCCAATACCTTGTTCAATCTCGTTACCGGCAAGTCTCTTTACTCGTACCGCAATGCATGATCCTGTGACTAACGCCTTAGTCACATTGAGCTCATTATGATGATGCATTACCGAGTGGGCCCAGAGATACCTCTCCGTCACACGGAGTGACAAATCCCAGTCTCGATCCGTGCCAACCCAACAGACACTTTCGGAGATACCCGTAGTACACCTTTATAGTCACCCAGTTACGTTGTGACGTTTGGCACACCCAAAGCACTCCTACGGTATCCGGGAGTTGCACGATCTCATGGTCTAAGGAAAAGATACTTGACATTGGAAAAGCTCTAGCAAACGAAACTACACGATCTTTTATGCTATGCTTAGGATTGGGTCTTGTCCATCACATCATTCTCCTAATGATGTGATCCCGTTATCAATGACATCCAATGTCCATAGCCAGGAAACCATGACTATCTGTTGATCAACGAGCTAGTCAACTAGAGGCTTACTAGGGACACTTTGTGGTCTATGTATTCACACATGTATTACGATTTCCGGACAATACAATTATAGCATGAATAATAGACAATTACCATGAACAAAGAAATAGAATAATAACCATTTATTATTGCCTCTAGGGCATATTTCCAACAGTCTCCCACTTGCACTAGAGTCAATAATCTAGTTACATTGTGATGAATCGAACACCCATTGCGTCCTGGTGTTGATCATGTTTTGCCCTAGGGAGAGGTTTAGTCAACGGATCTGCTACATTCAGGTCCGTGTGTACTTTACAAATATCTATGTCTCCATTTTGAACACTTTCACGAATGGAGTTGAAGCGACGCTTGATATGCCTGGTCTTCCTGTGAAACCTGGGCTCCTTCGCAAGGGCAATAGCTCCAGTGTTGTCACAGAAGGGAGTCATTGGGCCCGACGCATTGGGAATCACCCGTAGGTCGGTAATGAACTCCTTCATCCAGACTGCTTCCTGTGCTGCCTCCGAGGCTGCCATGTACTCCGCTTCACATGTAGATCCCGCCACGACGCTTTGCTTGCAACTGCACCACTTACTGCTCCTCCATTCAAAATATACACGTATCCGGTCTGTGACTTCGAGTCATCCAGATCTGTGTCGAAGCTAGCGTCGACGTAACCCTTTACGACGAGCTCTTCGTCACCTCCATAAACGAGAAACATATCCTTAGTCCTTTTCAGGTACTTCAGGATATTCTTGACCGCTGTCCAGTGTTCCTTTCTGGGATTACTTTGGTACCTTCCTACCAAACTTACGGCAAGGTTTACATCAGGTCTGGTACACAGCATGGCATACATAATAGACCCTATGGCCGAGGCATAGGGGATGACACTCATCTCTTCTATATCTTCTGCCGTGGTCGGGCATTGAGCCGTGCTCAACTGCACACCTTGCAATACAGGCAAGAACCCCTTCTTGGACTGATCCATATTGAACTTCTTCAATATCTTGTCAAGGTATGTACTCTGTGAAAGACCAATGAGGCGTCTCGATCTATCTCCATAGATCTTGATGCCTAATATATAAGCAGCTTCTCCAAGGTCCTTCATTGAAAAACACTTATTCAAATAGGCCTTTATACTTTCCAAGAATTCTATATCATTTCCCATCAATAGTATGTCATCCACATATAATATGAGAAATGCTACAGAGCTCCCACTCACTTTCTTGTAAACACAGGCTTCTCCATAAGTCTGTGTAAACCCAAACGCTTTGATCATCTCATCAAAGCGAATGTTCCAACTCCGAGATGCTTGCACCAGCCCATAGATTGAGCGTTGGAGCTTGCATACTTTGTTAGCATTCTTAGGATCGACAAAACCTTCCGGCTGCATCATATACAACTCTTCCTTAAGGAAGCCGTTAAGGAATGCCGTTTTGACGTCCATCTGCCATATCTCATAATCATAGTATGCGGCAATTGCTAACATGATTCGGACGGACTTCAGCTTCGCTACGGGTGAGAAAGTCTCATCGTAGTCAACCCCTTGAACTTGTCGATAACCCTTAGCGACAAGTCGAGCTTTGTAGATGGTCACATTACCATCTGCGTCTGTCTTCTTCTTAGAGATCCATTTGTTTTCTATGGCTCGCCGCTCATCGGGCAAGTCAGTCAAAGTCCATACTTTGTTTTCATACATGGATTCTATCTCGGATTTCATGGCTTCTAGCCATTTGTCGGAATCCGGGCCCGCCATCGCTTCTTCATAGTTCGAAGGTTCACCGTTGTCTAACAACATTATTTCCAGGACAGGGTTGCCGTACCACTCTAGTGCGGAACGTGTCCTTGTGGACCTACGAAGTTCAGTAACTTGATCTGAAGTTTCATGATCATCATCATTAACTTCCTCCCCAGTCGGTATAGGCACCACAGGAACATTTTCCCGCGCTGCGCTACTTTCCGGTTCGGAAGGGGTGACTATCACCTCATCAAGTTCCACTTTCCTCCCACTCAATTCTTTCGAGAGAAACTCCTTCTCTAGAAAGGACCCGTTCTTGCCAACGAAGATCTTGCCTTCGGATCCGAGGTAGAAGGTATACCCAATAGTTTCCTTAGGGTATCCTATGAAGACGCATTTTTCCGACTTGGGTTCGAGCTTTTCAGGTTGAAGTTTCTTGACATAAGCATCGCATCCCCAAACTTTTAGAAACGACAGCATAGGTTTCTTCCCAAACCATAATTCATACGGTGTCGTCTCAACAGATTTCGACGGAGCCCTATTTAAAGTGAATGCGGCAGTCTCTAAAGCATAGCCCCAAAATGAGAGCGGTAAATCGGTAAGAGACATCATAGATCGCACCATATCCAATAGAGTGCGATTACGACATTCGGACACACCATTTCACTGAGGTGTTCCAGGCGGCGTGAGTTGTGAAACTATTCCACATTTCCTTAAGTGTGTACCAAACTCGTGACTTAAATATTCTCCACCACGATCTGATCGTAAGAATTTTATTTTCCTGTCACGTTGATTCTCAACCTCACTCTGAAATTCCTTGAACTTTAAGTCATCAGTGAGAGTGAGAACATAACGATATCCTCCGCGAGCCTCAACACTCATTGGACCGCACACATCGGTATGTATGATTTCCAATAAGTTGGTTGCTCGCTCCATTGTTCCGGAGAACGGAGTCTTGGTCATCTTACCCATGAGGCATGGTTCGCACGTGTCAAATGATTCGTAATCAAGAGACTCCAAAAGTCCATCTGCATGGAGCTTCTTCATGCGCTTGACACCAATGTGACCAAGGCGGCAGTGCCACAAGTAAGTGGGACTATCGTTATCAACTTTGCATCTTTTGGTATTCACACTATGAACATGTGTAACATCACGTTCGAGATTCATCAAAAATATACCATTGACCAGCGGGGCATGACCATAAAACATATCTCTCAAATAAATAGAACAACCATTATTCTCGGATTTAAATGAGTAGCCATCTCGAATTAAACGAGATCCAGATACAATGTTCATGCTCAAAGCTGGCACTAAATAACAATTATTGAGGTTTAAAACTAATCCCGTAGGGAGATGCAGAGGTAGCGTGCCGACGGCGATCACATCGACCTTGGAACCATTCCCGACGCGCATCGTCACCTCGTCCTTCGCCAGTCTCCGTTTATTCCGTAGTTCCTGTTTTGAGTTACAAATATGAGCAACCGCACCGGTATCAAATACCCAGGAGCTACTACGAGTACTGGTAAGGTACACATCAATTACTTGTATATCACATATACCTTGGGTGTTGCCGGCCTTCTTCTTGTCCGCTAAGTATTTGGGGCAGTTCCGCTTCCAGTGACCACTTCCCTTGCAATAAAAGCACTCAGTCCCGGGCTTGGGTCCATTCTTTGACTTCTTCCCGGTAACTGGTTTACCGGGCGCGGCAACTCCCTTGCCGTCCTTCTTGAAGTTCTTCTTACCCTTGCCCTTCTTGAACTTAGTGGTTTTATTCACCATCAACACTTGATGTTCTTTTCTGATCTCTACCTCAGCTGATTTCAGCATTGAATATACCTCGGGAATGGTCTTTTCCATCCCCTGCATATTGTAGTTCATCACAAAGCTCTTGTAGCTTGGTGGAAGCGACTGGAGGATTCTGTCAATGACCGCGTCATCTGGGAGATTAACTCCCAGCTGAGACAAGCGGTTGTGCAACCCAGACATTCTGAGTATGTGCTCACTAACAGAACTGTTCTCCTCCATTTTACAGCTGAAGAACTTGTCGGAGACATCATATCTCTCGACCCGGGCATGAGCTTGAAAAACCAGTTTCAGATCCTCGAACATCTCATATGCTCCATGTTTCTCAAAACGCTTTTGGAGACCCGGTTCTAAGCTGTAAAGCATGCCGCACTGAACGAGGGAGTAATCATCAGCACGCTGCTGCCAAGCGTTCATAATGTCTTGGTTCTCAGGGATTGGTGCTTCACCTAGCGGTGCTTCTAAGACATAGTCTTTCTTGGCTACTATGAGGATGAGCCTCAGGTTCCGGACCCAGTCCGTATAGTTGCTGCCATCATCATAGATTGCTGCCATCATCTTTCAGGAACGCGTTGAAATTGAGGACAACGTTGGCCATTTGATCTACAATACATAGTGTAAAGATTTTAGACTAAGTTCATGATAATTAAGTTCATCTAATCAAATTATTTAATGAACTCCCACTCAGACAGACATCCCTCTAGTCATCTAAGTGTTACATGATCCGATTTTAACTAGGCCGTGTCCGATCATCACGTGAGACGGACTAGTCAAGATCGGTGAACATCTCCATGTTGATCGTATCTTCTATACGACTCATGCTCGACCTTTCGGTCCTCCGTGTTCCGAGGCCATGTCTGTACATGCTAGGCTCGTCAAGTCAACCTAAGTGTATTGCGTGTGTTCCGAGGCCATGTCTGTACATGCTAGGCTCGTCAACACCCGTTGTATTCGAACGTTAGAATCTATCACACCCGATCATCACGTGGTGCTTCGAAACAACGAACCTTCGCAACGGTGCACAGTTAGGGTGAACACTTTCTTGAAATTATTATAAGGGATCATCCTACTTGCTACCGTCGTTATAAGCAAATAAGATGCAAAAACATGATAAACATCACATGCAAACAAATAGTGACATGATATGGCCAATATCATTATGCTCCTTTGATCTCCATCTTCGGGGTGCCATGATCATCTTCGTCATCGGCATGACACCATGATCTCCATCATCATGATCTCCATCATTGTGTCTTCATGAAGTCGTCACGCCAATGATTACTTCTACTTGTATGGCTAACGCGTTTAGCAACAAAGTAAAGTAAATTACATGGCGTTATTCAATGACACGCAGGTCATTCAAAATAATAAAGACAACTCCTATGGCTCCTGCCTGTTGTCATACTCATCGACATGCAAGTCGTGATTCCTATTACAAGAATATGATCAATCTCATACATCACATATATCATTCATCACATATTCTGGCCATATCATATCACATATATCACTTGCTGCAAAAACAAGTTAGACGTCCTCTAATTGTTGTTGCAAGTTTTTTTACGTGGTTTGTAGGTTTCTAGCAAGAACGTTTTCTTACCTACGTATGACCACAACGTGATTTGCCAATTTCTATTTACCCTTCATAAGGACCCTTTTCATCGAATCCGTTCCGACTAAAGTAGGAGAGACAGACACCCGCTAGCCACCTTATGCAACTAGTGCATGTCAATCGGTGGAACCTGTCTCACGTAAGCGTACGTGTAAGGTCGGTCCGGGCCGCTTCATCCTACAATGCCGCCGAAACAAGAAACGACTAGTAGCGGCAAGAAGAATTGACAAACTCAACGCCCACAACTGCTTTGTGTTCTACTCGTGCATAGTAACTACGCATAGGCTTGGCTCATGATGCCACTATTGGGAATCGTAGCATAATTTAAAATTTTCCTATGCTCACCAAGATGCATCTATGGAGTATACTAGCAACGAGGGGAAAGGAGTGTATCTACATACCCTTGTAGATCGCGAGCGGAAGCATTCCAATGAACGTGGATGACGGAGTCGTACTCGCCGTGATCCAAATCACCGATGACCGAGTGCCGAACGGACGGCACCTCCGCGTTCAACACACGTACGGTGCAGGGACGTCTCCTCCTTTTGATCCAGCAAGGGGAAAGGAGAGGTTGATGGAGATCCAGCAGCACGACGGCGTGGTGGTGGATGTAGCGGGTCTCGGCAGGGCTTCCCTAAGCTTCTGCGAGAGAGAGAGAGAGGTGTTGCAGGGGAGGAGGGAGGCGCCCAAGGTTGTAGTGTGCTGCCCTCCCTCCCCCCCCTTTATATAGGCCCCCTGGGGGGGCGCCGGCCCCAAGAGATGGGATCTCAAGGGGGGGCGGCGGCCACAAGGGGGGGAAGGGGTTGCCTTGCCCCCCAAGGCAAGGGGGAACTCCCCCCCCTAGGGTTCCCAACCCTAGGCGCATGGGGGGAGGCCCAAGGGGGGGCGCCCCAGCCCACTAAGGGCTGGTTCCCTTCCACTTTCAGCCCACAGGGCCCTCCGGGATAGGTGGCCCCACCCGGTGGACCCCCGGGACCCTTCCGGTGGTCCCGGTACATTACCGGTAACCCCCGAAACTTTCCCGGTGGCCAAAACTGGACTTCCTATATATAATTCTTCACCTCCGGACCATTCCGGAACCTCTCGTGACGTCCGGGATCTCATCCAGGACTCCGAACAACTTTCGGGTTTCCGCATACATATATCTCTACAACCCTAGCGTCACCGGACCTTAAGTCTGTAGACCCTACGGGTTCGGGAGACATGCAGACATGACCGAGACGCCTCTCCGGTCAATAACCAAAAGCGGGATCTGGATACCCATGTTGGCTCCCACATGTTTCACGATGATCTCATCGGATGAACCACGATGTCGAGGATTCAGTCAATCCCGTATGCAATTCCCTTTGTTAATCGGTATGTTACTTGCCCGAGATTCGATCGTCGGTATCCCAATACCTTGTTCAATCTCGTTACCGGCAAGTCTCTTTACTCATACCGCAATGCATGATCCCGTGACTAACGCCTTAGTCACATTGAGCTCATTATGATGATGCATTACCGAGTGGGCCCAGATATACCTCTCCGTCACACGGAGTGACAAATCCCAGTCTCGATCCGTGCCAACCCAACAGACACTTTCGGAGATACCCGTAGTACACCTTTATAGTCACCCAGTTACGTTGTGACGTTTGGCACACCCAAAGCACTCCTACGGTATCTGGGAGTTGCACGATCTCATGGTCTAAGGAAAAGATACTTGACATTGGAAAAGCTCTAGCAAATGAAACTACACGATCTTTTATGCTATGCTTAGGATTGGGTCTTGTCCATCACATCATTCTCCTAATGATGTGATCCCGTTATCAATGACATCCAATGTCCATAGCCAGGAAACCATGACTATCTGTTGATCAACGAGCTAGTCAACTAGAGGCTTACTAGGGACACTTTGTGGTCTATGTATTCACACATGTATTATGATTTCCGGACAATACAATTATAGCATGAATAATAGACAATTACCATGAACAAAGAAATATAATAATAACCATTTATTATTGCCTCTAGGGCATATTTCCAACAATAACACCACTAGAGGAAAGACAACATACATCTCATCAAAATATCGAACGAATACCAAATTCACATGACTACTTACAGCAAGACTTCTCCCATGTCCTCAGGAACAAACATAAGTACTCACAAATCAAATTCATGTTCATAATCAGAGGGGTATTAATATGCATAAAAGGATCTGAACATATGATCTTCCACCAAATAAACCAACTAGCATCAACTACAAGGAGTAATAAACACTACTAGCAACCCACAGGTACCAATCTGAGGTTTTGAGACAAAGATCGGATACAAGAGATGAACTGGGGTTTGAGAGGAGATGGTGCTGGTGAAGATGTTGATGGAGATTGACCCCCTCCCGATGAGAGGATCGATGGTGATGACGATGGTGATGATTCCCCCCTCCTGGAGGGATGCTTCCCCGGCAGAACAGCTGATTGGTTCCGCCTCGAGACGGCGGCGCTTCTCCCGAAAGCTTCCTTCTGATTTTTTCCAGGGCGAAAGACTTCATATAGCAAAAGATGGGCACCGGAGACCTGCCAGGGGGCCCACAAGACAAGGGGGCGCGCCTAGGGGGTAGGGCGCGCCCCCCACCCTCGTGGCCAGGGTGTGGGCCCCCTCTGGTTGGTTCTTTCGCCAGTATTTTTCATATATTCTAAAACGTGCCTCCGTGAAGTTTCAGGACTTTTGGAGTTGTGCGGAATAGGTCTCTAATATTTGCTCCTTTTCCAGCCCAGAATTCCAGCTGCCAGCATTCTCCCTCTTCATGCAAACCTTGTAAAATAAGAGAGAATAGGCATAAGTATTGTGACATAATGTGCAATAACAACCCATAATGCAATAAATATCGATATAAAAGCATGATGCAAAATGGGTGTATCAACTATATCCATGACTCACACTCATCATATTGCGTGGGAGTTGAGAATGCTGAAGGGCGTTAGAAGTATGATCCAATTGCCTGGTTTGACACTAGGGTGCTCATGATTTATATTTATGCAGTGATGGCAGAGTCGGGCCATGCTAACATGATTAACTGAGGGGGAATAACACTCATTAAGAATCATATATTTTGAAAAACTAATTATTATGATTCTTATATTCATGGATATATTATGTTGATATCAATTACTTCATCATTTTTCAGTATTTATATTGTCAAAGAGATTACATGATAGACATGCTAGGTAGCATTCAATATCAAAAATTATGTTTTTATCATTTACCTACTTGAGTAAGAGCAGGAATTAAGCTTGGGGATGCTGATACGTCTTCAACATATCTATAATTTTTTATTATTTCATGCTATTATATTATCAATCTTGGATACTTTATATGCAATTATATGCTTTTTCATATCATTTTTGGGGACTAAGCTATTAACCTAGTGCCCAATGTCAGTTTCTTTTTTTGCTTGTTTTGGCTTTTCAGAAAATCAGTACAAAACGAAGTCCAAAGATGATGAAACTTTATGGTGATTTTTTTTTACCAAATGGGACCCTAGAAACTTCGGGAGAAGGCCAGAAAATATACACAAGAGTCGCGAGCTCACATGGCGCGCCCTCGGGGGTAGGGCGAGCCCCTTGAGCTCGTGGGCCCCTTGTAGCTCCGTTGACCTAATTCCAGCGCTATAAATTCTCATATATTCCCAAACCAACAGAGAGCCACCCGGAACACATTTTCCGCCGCCGCAAGCTTCTGTTCTTCCGGGATCCCATCTGGAGGCCTTTTTCGGTACTCTGCCGGAGCAGTAATCGACCATGGAGGGTTTCTACATCATCCTTGCTGCCTTTCGATGATGTGTGAGTAGTTCACCACTGACCTACGAGTCCATAACTAGTATCAAGATGGCTTATTCTCTCTCTTTGATCTTCAATATAATGTTCTTCTCGATCTTCTCGGAGTTCGATACGATGTTATCTTCTTTTGTGGTGTGTTTGTTGGGATCCGATAAATTATGGGTTTATGATAAGATTATTCATAAAAAGTAACTGAGTCTTTGCTGAATTTTATTATGCATGATTGTTATAGTTTTGTATTTCTCTCCGATCTATCCGTTTGGTTTGGCCAACTAGATTGATTTATCTTCAGTGGGAGTTGTGCTTTGTATGGGTTCAATCTTCTGGTGTCCTCACCTCACGACAGAAGGGGTAGCAAGGCATATATTTTTATTGTTGCTATTAAGGGTAAAATGACGGGGTTTATTCATAGTTTCTGGGTTTACTTTGTCTATATCATGTCATCTTTCTTCATGCATTACTCTGTTTGTTATGAACTTGATACCTAGAGAGGCAAGAATAGAAGCGCTCTCGGAGTGGAGTAATAGTAGTAGATGCAAAACGTTTCAGTCTACTTGTCTCGGTCATGATGCCTATATACATGATCATTGCCATAAATAACATCATAACTATGCACTGTTCTATCAATTGCCCAATAGTAATTTGTTTACCCATCGTATGCCATTGTTCTGAGAGAGAAGTCTCTAGAGAAAACTATGGCACCTGGGTCCATTTAATCATATTAATAAAATCCAAATTACCTTGCTTGAATTTATTTACTTTTATTTTAGTTTGCAATTTATCTATCTACCTACAAAAGATTTGATCCTTGCAAATAACGAGTTCAAGGGGATTGACAACCCTCTTGCCTGCGTTGGGTGCAAGTATTTGCTTTTGTGTGTTTATGTGCTATTCACGAGGATTTGTGTGATTCTTCTATTAGTTCGATAAACCTTGATTCTCAACTGAGAGAAGTGAGCACCCTTGCTCTTCGGAAAAAATTCCAACGCAGCTCACATGTAACACAGTTCACAACACGTCGCCTCGTCGTTTGACCTCCGTGCGACACCGCCCAACTTTCCACGACCATGGAATCAGCTCACAACACCTCCGTCCTCCACGGGGTTGTAGCACCCTGTCTGACTCTGCCAAACATGGTCTTTTCTGAAGCCTGAAGGAGAGGATGACTCGTTGCAGCGCTCTCCCAATGGCGTCGTGGGGTGTGTCCGGAGCAGAAAGAAGAGGCGGGGAGGCGGCCTACCTGCAACGACGGGTGAGGAGGTTGGGGTAGAGGAGAGCACGGCAATAGAAATCAATGGCGGTGATGGAGAAAGCCATGGTGTCAGGAATGAACGAGAAAGAGATAAGGTGGGGAAGAGACCCATGTGTGGGCCCCATAAGGTGCGTGCCCTGTTTTTCTGGCGCCTTCCATCGAGAGCGCGTGCGAAGAAGGCGCCGGCCCAATCTCAAGCCAGTCGGCCGAACGCTTTGCATCCGCTAGACCGTGCGCTCCCAACGTGTTTTTCTATCCCACGTAGTCCAGCATTCATTCACGGACCGGTCTGGATATTCATTTCCACCACAAACATAAGAAAAACTAGGGCAGGGGTGTTTGCGGGCGTCTAGATCACTGCCACACACGCGTCCGAAAACCTGATCCCACCCAGAACGCTCTCCTACCTCTCCCACGCTTTCTCTCCAACGGATGTGCCCGTTCCCACGCTGCATTAATACCGACCCAGAGTGGCTGGCATGTTGTTTGATGTGACAGGATGAGAGGGCGGCGCTGACCTATGCGACCAGACCGGCGTCGCCACTTCAATGTGATGCATCGTCCTAAGATACATACTCGGGCCACTGCGCCGCCTTGAAGCGGCTGACCATCCATTCGCCTTTTCGCAACTATATATAGCATGCTCTGGTAATGCACATCCACACCTTCGGCTGTATTCTCCTTCCCCCCCTCTCTGAATGCCTATTACTCTTTGAAATCCTCCTCTTCTTGCGATGAAGAAGTCGTGGTTCTCCATGTCGGCATGTTGTGGCGGCGACAGTGGATCTTTGTCCGGATCTTGGCACCACCGCCCTCGCTCTCTGGGGCACTCGAGCTCAGCGACTGCTGGTTCCTCCGACAAGGAGGAGATTGTCATCCCCTCCAATGACGAGGAGGACCAGGTGCCGCCGCTGCAATAGTCGCCTCCTCTCGGAGGCCGCTCTGCCAGGCGAGTAGTTCATCTGTTAGATGAAGCTGCTGATAGAAAGGTCGCTTCGGGAGCATGGTCCTGATGCCGCCCTTGCCGGCGCGTGCCGTCAAGGAGGAGCCGCACTCCCCACTGCGCTACCGCGTCAAGCAGGAGCCGACGTCACCTCTCCGCCGCATGAAAGAGGAAGCCCCCCCCCCCCCCCCCCCCCCCACACACACACACGCAACTTTGGCGTCCAAATCAAGTGCCGCATTAAGCAAGAGCTGGCGTGCCGCCCTCCGCAATTGGCATGGGCAGGTTAAGGCTGCCGTGGCGACCCCACGCCCTTCCGCCACTGGACGGACGGTGACGACGACAACACGGACGGCGACAGTGGTGTGGCCGGGCAGAGCGGGCAAGCGTACAAGGTCGTCGTTCGCTACAAGTTAGCCTCCTCGGTTTTTTTCTAGTTCTTAGTAAAACGGTTCCTGTATCAGTGTTCGCGGACGGGTCATCACCGGTTCGTGAACGAATACGGTGTTTGGTTTTAGAATCAACGTTGGAGATGCCCTTAGCCCTACTATATGAAACTGAAAAGTTTATGGAACTGGTAGATTGTTCTAAATTCGATTTATGAAACTGGGAGTTGTTCTAAATTCGATTTATAGAACTGCTAGAGTTGTTCTAAATTCGATTTATGGAACTGCTATCGGGCCGGCACGACCTGGACCGGGCCCATTTGTCCACCTTTGTTTCATAGGAAAGCTGCATTGGCCCGCAAGTCTCAATGGAACACACGCCCGACTGTCCAGCTCTGCTCATCCCCTTGTCTCAAAAAAAAAAAGCTCTGCTCATCCCCTCCCCAAACCCTCTCCCGCCCAAAGCTCAGCAGGACACAACCGCCGCCGGCCGCAACTACTACGCCGCGACCATGACCGACGTCCTCAGAGGCAACATCTTCGCCATCCCCATCCCCTCCGGCCGGGGCCCGGGCGGCCAAGAAGCTCCCCGGCGTCCGGGAGCTATTCCACAAGCCACCCGCCCGCTACGAGATCCACAAGCGCATCAAAGCCGGGCACCACGGGTACTATGACGCCGAGGACGGTGTTTCTCGAGCCCCTCGAGGCCACAGAAGAGAAGGGCGTGCGGCAAGAGGTCGTCAGGTCACAGAGAGGCACCGCGTGGAGAGTGTGCGGCGGGAGGCCCTGAAGAATGTGGGTGAGTAGTGAGGTTGGTGCTGTTCGAGGAGGTGTAGGAGGAGAGGATGTGAAGAAAGGGGGGAAGGCTGGGAGAGCAGAAGAAGGCTAAGGAGATGCCATGTCCTTGTTTACCTGGGCTCTTCTGTTCTTGAATCTTGACTAGGCATGTGCCCATTATACTTTACCATAAAGACTGCTCTGCCTATCCTGGCTAATTTTTTTTTAAATAATACATTTTTAAAAAAAATTACAGAAATAATACGCAAAAAAAAAGATTTTTCAAAAATAATACACCATCGGCCTACTGCAGGCCGACAGAGCCCAGTCGGCCCACAGCAGGCCGACTGGAGGCCCATCAGTGTGCTGCTGGCCGATTGGGCTGTCGGCCAGCAGATTCAAGCCCAGTCGGCCTCCAGTTGGCCGACAGGGTCCAGTCGGCCTGCAGTTGGCCGATAGGCCTGCAGTGGGCCGACTAGGCTTAGTTGGCCTGCTGTGGGCCGACTGGTGCGTGCCTATTTTTAATATTACCGCGAATATTTTTTAAAAGTATATATTTTAACACGTTATGAATACATGGTAACATTTCTTCAAATACATTTTTAATGGAAATACCATTTTTTTAAACCACACAACATTTTTTTAAATGCTTTTCTGAAAATTTCACAAACTTTTTTTAGAAACACGCGAATATTTTCTTAAAATGTCATGATCCATCTAAACATTTGTTAACCCACGTGATATGTGAGTATATTGATTGTAATATCATCTTATATTATGGGATGAAGGGAGTACCATTTTGTAGAATGTCATGGATATTTTTTGGAAACACGAGAATATTTCCAGCAAAGGTGACGTACATTCATTTAGTGGCACGAACCATTTCTTATCATATTTTCCAAAAAAATTGCATGCATTTTTTGAAAGGCGGGAACTTTTTCCATTGTGATGAACATTTGTTTTGAAAGTTATCGACATTTCCAAACTGCGCTTTTCGCGCCATCCATTTCCCGCCACCCATTTCCCGCCATCCATTTCCCGCCACCCATTTCCCGCCACCCATTTCACGCCACCCGTTTCCCGCCACCCGTTTCCCTCCTCCCATTTCCCGCCAACATTTCCCGCCATACCGCAGTCGTTCTTTCCCGCCATTTTCTCGTCTCTATCTATAAAACCCCCTTCAGACGGAGCTGGATAAGCATTGCAGTGTAGTGTAGTTGAGATGTCCCATTATCCTTTCGATCGTAGTTTTCACCCTGGGATGAGCAGGACTCTTCTGAGGCTAGCTACCGATTTCAGGATGGATAATAGGATAGTTCCATGGGACGAACTCACCGGTAGTGACACCATAATGAATGAGTTGGCTCACCAATTACGTAGTTCTGGGTGGCCTGAAAGGACCTATGAGAGGTACGTAAAGAACTTCTTAGGTTGCATGACAGGTGGAAGAAGGTAGTGGTGCCGAAGAGTGAAACTTTCAGAAGGATTGCAGCAAATAATCCATGTTTATGGACTGAGGAGAGCGAGGACGAAGATGATATCTTCATGCCGCCGCTTCCGGGTTCTGCATCGTCGAAGGGCAAGAGTTCTTCATCATCGAAGGGCAAGGTTTCTGCATCGTCGAAGGGCAAGAGTTCTTCATCGTCGAAGGGCAAGAGTTCTGCATCGATCGAGGATGACGATGATGACTTCATGTAGTTTTTATGCTGTATGTTGTGAGTTCAGTTACGTGCCATTTAATTTGGATGTAGTTCTATCTAGTTGTTTGTAATGTCTCGTTGTATGAATATTATGTTCTATCTAAATATGATCTTGTAGAGTAGGCATATGTCTCGTAGAGAAGTACATAGTCATTTGTCTCATACATAGAATAGACATAAGTTCTCACACAGAAATAGATGGTAATGTCTCTACTGATACATAGGAGCGGCAATGACGACGTCTGGCCTGCCGGGGAGGCGGATCTCGAATGACAAATGCATCACATATAACTCGGTTTCCTGTAGCAATGCAACTGAACAACCCTTTTCCATTCCCATTCGCTCAGCATTTCTTGAATCTTGCCATCATCAGTTATGTCAATCAATTTTCTTTCCCCAGGGCCATCCGAATGCTTCCTGCTGACGTAGTACACAAAATCGTCTTCCTTCAACCCTTGCTTCAACATGAATTTAGTCTTCAACCAATCAAAAGTGAGGTCCACTTCACTAACTTGCACAACACTTGGAGACAAGCCTTGGACATGAACAATAGGGCTAAGCACCCACTGAGTACTCTCAGCCATCTGCAACACACAAATCGCATTGAGTACCTACCCTACCCCTTAATATCCCCACTAACAAATATTAGACATGTCTATATATTACGAAGCTATATATTACAGAATATTAACGGAGCAACTAATACAATTCACCCTCCTACAATTATATTACGAATATTTGCCGTAGCAACTACAAATATTGACAGATTAATTAGTTGACATCTAAAATATTAACAAAAACTACCGGAGCACGTACGAAAAATAAAATGTGGGCTTAAATATACCCTTGAAGCGTGCGTGCGAAGGATGAAGGACGAACGCGGCCACCAAACTGCCGGTGCTCCGGCTCGAACGAAGAATGACGAACAACAGCTTCACCTCCACCACAGTGCTCCAATTTACCACCAGCACACTGCAATGCTTATGCAGCTCCGTCTGAAGGGGGTTTTATAGGTAGAGAGAGAAAATGGCGGGAAAGAACGGCTGCGATATGGGGGAAAGGGTTGGCGGGAAACGGGTGGCGGGAAACGGGTGGCGGGGTGAGGGAAAGGGTGGCGGGAAACGGGTGGCGGGAAAAAGTTGGCGCGAACATATGGCGGGAAAAAGTTGGCGCGAACATATGACGATGATGACTTCATGTAGTTTTTATGCTGTATGTTGTGAGTTCAGTTACGTACCATTTAATTTAGATGTAGTTCTATCTATTTGCTTGCAATGTCTCGTTGTATGAATATTATGTTCTATCTACATATGATCTTGTAGTTCCGATAACAGAGTACTAAAATAGAGTAGGCATATGTCTCGTACATAAGTACATAGTCATTTGTCTCATACATAGAATAGACATAAGTCTTACACAGAAATAGATGGTAATGTCTCTACTGATACAGATACATAGAAGCGTCAGTGACGACGTCTGGCCTGGCGGGGAGGCGGATCTGGAATCGGGGACCATCCCAACCTGTCGGGTGCCCTAACGTGACGAGGAGGAATCTCAGACTCTCCCTGGTCATGCTGTGTATCCTGTGTGGGGCCTGGTGGAGGAGTCGAAAACATGTTCATCCACTGGGTGTGCTGCGACATCTGAGCCTGTATGTTGTCCTCGGGATGTTGATCACTCCCCCACGTATCATGTGATGCCGACATAGACGCCTGATATCCATAGGCCCCTACGCGATGGAACGGTTCATCATGAAGAATGAGGTCGCGTCAATTAATATTGAAAACAATAAATATGAAGACACATACCTGCTGGGTGTGACGTCTGCTCTGGCTGAAACACGAAACTGGAGGGACCGTGCTGCTGTGGCTGTGGAGAAAACACGAAGCTCGACGTGGGACCATAGTGCTGCGGGTGCCACGTAGAACTGCCAGGTTGGTCAGGACGGGGTGGCCTGGTTGTCGGCTGCTGTGCTAGGCGTGGACGTGGTTGATGTCGTTGCATGGAGTGACGCGGCTGCTCCTGCTCGTGCTGAACAACATCGGTTCTCCGGGTGCACGTGATAGCCTCGTACACAGTCCGTATCTTATTCTGAATTCTTTCCAAGAAGGGCTGTACCACTGGACGATGTTGAAGAAGAGGTCCAGACGATAGTGATCGTCCAAAGGTGGTCACGTCGTCGTACAGTTCGCGTGTCAAGGTAGCCTGCAAATTTCCATGACGATTAATAATGTCTGTCTCTTGCACGTCAAAGTATGTGACAACATTACGTAAAGAAAAAATATCTTACCGCGTACTGCCTAGAGCCCGAAGTATCATAGCTCGGGTACATATCCGACGGAGTAGGATCCGGTAACTCCTCTGGGTGGGAGTACTCAACAATGCGTAACCGTGTTCCGGTCATGTAGCGCCGCAAATAGAGATTGAATTCATCGAGATCGAAATTGTGATTCTCGTGCCATAGATTTGTGTTTGCTGTCTCCCATTCTATAACATACGGCTCTAGTCTAACTAGCCATTCAGCAGTTGTCCTGTTCATGCCCTTCCTTGTCGTCCTAAAATTGTGGTGTGTGTTCAACAATTACCTAAAGCTTCGAATGGAGTACTATGAAAGAAAATGCAACATTGAAAAACTGGTTAATACCTGTGGATGTGTGCTGGCACCGGGTTCTCTATAGGGGGAGGTAGCTCCAACTGCAGAAGACCAAATTGCCTCATAACCCTCTGTTGTGCCATCTCCTCGACGAAGACATCGAAGATGATCTTCGATTTTGTCATCCAGTAATCTCGGTCCCTTGTGCATAGCACAGACATACCAGCAGGGTATCTCGCTTGTATGGCTGCTTCCGTGTAGGGCTGCCAGATGACCCCGGTGTACGCATCGAACTGCTCGTTCAATGCTGTGTACGCCTTCCTGGTCTGATCACTAGCAAAGCGTCTCTGCAGAGAATAAAAGTTAGTAGCCGCTCGCATCGATCGATCTCTTGTGCAGAAAAAGTTGCATTAAACTACAACACGGTGCATACCTTGCGACGAGTCCAACACAGACCGAAAGTAGGCATGTCGATGCCCTCAACATCAAACATGGCGTCTATAGGCTCATGAACCCGTACATCTGGTCGCCCTATAGAGAACCTCTCCCACGACCACAGCTGTAGGAATAGAGGGCATCCAAGAAGGGCTGGCTTTCTCGATGTAAGCTGGCAACCGTTGCACATACCTCGGTATGTAGCCGCTAACACCGCCGAACCCCAACTCCTCTGTCTGATCTGATCCGCCGTCTGAGCGCTCGCTATCTCGAGTGCCATAGGGATGTAGAGGGCGCTGATAGTGGTGACATGGTTCTCCGTGAACATCACCTTGCCGAAAAGCCACAGTAAGTAGGCCTCGAGGCTCCGAGTGATCTGTTCCGCAGTCAAGGGCGCCCGGAAGTTCTGGATCTGCATTAAGCGAAGAGAAAGTTTTAGTAAGCCGCAATTATTTTCTGTACAACTTTATGCGCGATAACTTGAAGAGAATAGGTAGGGGAAATTACCCGGAAATTTAGCAACCACTCATACTTAGGTCCGTGATGCTCCCATACCGGATCGGGAGCATCCGGAAAAACACCGTGAAAACGTTCTGTGAGAGCTCGCTCCCAACCAGCCGGTGCGTCCAACGGTCCTACGGCATGACCTGCCAACGGTAGTCCGAGCAAAAGTGACACATCCTCCAGAGTAGGAGCCATCTCTCCCCATCTGAAGTGAAACGTGTGGGTCTCTGGCCTCCAACGGTCCACTAAGCAGCTCAGCAAAGACCCATCGATGGCGACGCGTTTCTCACCCGGGATAGACTCAACCAGACGCGCGAAAGGTAAAAGGCCGGCCCATTTCAACCTTCATCAGAGAACTTTTCAGTTACTGTCTCCCATTTCAACCATTAATATGCATGTCAGTGTGCAAATTAATAAAGCACGTACCGCTGAAGCCATCCTGAGTGTATCTTCCAGTTTTCCTTAGGAGTGCGAGTGACGAGAGGCTCAAGCTTGCGCTCATACCATATCGCACCACGATGACCCTTATCAATGTCCCCATTCAGCAACCACAATCCCGACATTCCTGCACTTACAAAATTCAGAACAAAGTGCCACACTTAATAAAAATTCAGAACATAGTGCCACACTTAATAAAAATTCATAACATAGTGGCACACTTAATTAAAATTCATAACATAGTGCCACTCTTAATAAAAATTCAGAACATAGTGTCACACTTAATAAAAATTCAGAACATAGTGGCACACTTAATAAAAATTTCAGAACATAGTCCCACACTTAATAAAAATTCAGAACATAGTGTCACACTTAATAAAAATTCAGAACATAGTGCCACTTAATACAAATTTCAGAACATAGTGCCACAGCACACTTATTATAAATTCAGAACAAACTAGTGCTAGCTTAGCTTCTTCCTCTCGCCCTTACTCCTCTACTACCTCTACCTCCTCTTCTTCCCCGGTTGCCTCGTCCACGCCCAGTGACGAAAGTGGGACAATTAGTGTCCCTATGGCCAAATTCATTGCATACAATGCATTGCCTAGTCGGACCTCCTGCTTCAGATTCATCCATATCATTTCGGATGCGCTGACACTGCCGTCTGCCTCTACTTGTACGCATATGCTCTGGGTTTGGAATGTAACGCCTATCGGCGGGGTTGACGCTGTTGAAATTACCCATTGCTCGAAAACCCATCAGCTCACCTGTCCAGGTATTGAGGACAGCCTCTTTCAGAAAATATGGAGACACAAACGATATTGCGTCCATTCCAAGCTGCCCGCAAGCAGCAAGTACATGTGAGCAAGGTAGGTGAAGCAATTTCGGTTTATTGCATGTGCACTCACACGTTGGCCAGGCTTCATTGCCAATTTTCACCTCATGCGTCCTCAACTCATTTGCACATCCGAATTTGTTGTTGGCTAAGCGGACCTCAAACCTTCTTTCTTGATTACCGATGGCGACTACAGTGTGTGACCTAGCTTTTTGCATCTTGTTGTCCATGTACTTCGTGACTCTTTCACAGTACCGTGTATTTGGGTTGTTCAAGATATGCTGCTCTGCTATTTGACGTCTGTCTCTGAAATACTTGACGGTGCCATAGAAAATACCCTCAACGATGGCTGTAAGTGGCAATGCCCGGTTTCCTCTGAGGACAAAGTTGTATGTTTCCGCGAGGTTCGTTGTCATGACACCGTACCTTGCTCCATGTGTGTCATGTAGCAAAGACCACCTCTCCAGAGGCTCATGCTCTATCCACTGCTCGAAGGTTTTAATCGACCTCCCGAGCCTTCTCCTAGTACCAGGTGGGTCAAAGCCTGGCAGGTGACATAGCCCAACAGCCTCCTCCTCCACGGCCGCTGTTCCTGTTGCCAACTGTGCAGCTACTGCTTTAACATGTGCCCTCACCGCTGCATCTCTTGCAGCTTTCATGTCCCTCACGTGTCTCTGCGTGCACACATTAAGTCTGTCGCGTATCAAATTGTACTTCCATAACTGGTTCTGCTTGCAGAGTTTTTTGAACAGATTCATCAGGTTCTTATTTCTAAACTGCGAGAAGAAATTAGCCCCGAGATGGCGCATGCACCAACGGCTCTGCAAGTCCTGCCATGGAACTTGTTCCTCAGGGCCTGGGTTTGTCAGTGTCCTTATCGCACTGAGTATACCTGCATGCCTGTCATGAAGGATGCACACATTCGGCTTCTCCTTGACAACTGATATTTTCAACTGCCTGAAGAACCATGTCCAACTTTCAATGTTCTCACTCTCCACAAAAGCAAATGCCAGTGGGACGACTTGATTTTGGCCGTCTTGACCTATGGCTGTCAGTATCTGACCCTTGTACTTGCCTGTGAGAAAAGTACCGTCAACACATATCACCGGTCGGCAATGCCTGAAAGCTTCGATGCATACACCGAAAGAGAAGAAGAGACGATGCAAAACCCTCACAGTTGGGAACTCTGGCATGAACATGTCTTGGATATCGATATAGGTGCCTGGATTCCGCTGCTGCAGGGTGTGGAGGAGGTGGACAACAGAGTCATATGCATCAAAATAAGAACCAAATCTCCTCTCAAGCGCTGCATGCTTAGCCCTCCAAGCCTTGCCATAAGAAATTCTGTACTTCAACCTGGCGAACACTTTTGTCTGCACTGCCTTCACTTCCATAGCTTTGCCTTGCACTATCTCATCGTAAAACAGTCGAGCAATAAGCGTGGATGAAAGGTTGGCATGATCTTGAGGGATGCAGGGAATAAGACAAGTGTGATTAACTAAGTCACTTATCACCCAACTTGTGCCATACTTAGGGAGAAAGCCGTGCACCCTTGCGGGACAATCTGCATTCTTGCATACCATTGTGAGGAATTTCTGACTGGACACCTCAGCTTTGAAAACCCTTTGCGTGGACATTGCCCAATTAATTATTGCATCCTTCAGGGCTTGCTTGTTCGGATACATAGCACCCGTCGCAATATTGTTCTGGTGATATTGCCAGGCTGAATCATGTCCATCATTCACGGTCATTGCAGATGATAAGTCATGATTCCACCATGCAGGATTCGGGACCTCCTCTGCATTTTCTTCTTCATCTGACTCGTCAGAATCATCGGCATGACCCCTTTCAACATCGGTGTCTTCTTCTTCCATCTGGTTCTGCATGTGCCCATCTACCTCGTCAGCGTCCACCTCGCCATTGTAATCACCATCGGCATTTCCTCCTTCTACCTGACTACTCTGCCCTGGTTCATAACCATAAGCATTTCCTCCTTCTACCTGACTGCTCTGTCCTTGGTCGTAACCATAAGCATTTCCTCCTTCTACATGACTGCTCTGTCCTTCGTAGCCACCCTCCCCTTCATGTGCAGTGACCTCCTTCACGACGGGAAGCACTAAAGCAACAGGATTGCATCCCCTTCGTTCACAACCTTGTAACCACCGCACCCAATCGGAGTCTCCCTCTATTGGCCTCAAATAAAAGTAAATTTTTGAACTTGACCGTGTCCACAATGCATGAACACCGACGGTGTTTGTTTCAGTATCAAGACCTAAACTTGCCGCAATCCATTCTTTCAACTTACTAACAGACCATGTTTGTGGTGCGCTGATTGCAACCTCTATGTGAGTAAATTCACTCAGATCTGCTCCCAACTCATTTGTTTGGACAGTACCAGGACCATAGTAAAATCTCAACTTCACTACATCGGACATCTCGACTCACCTATTTTTTTTCAACATCGGAATACAAGTATTAGACATGTCTATATATATATTACCAGGACCATAGTAAATAATATAATAAATAGGCCCATGTTTACTAATAATAAATAGGCCTCAAATAATAATAAAAATATAACCGACAAATATGATAATTCAGTTTATTTGAATTATATGGCCATGTTGATGTATTTTTTATTTTAATCTATGTTAAAATAATTTAGAAAAAGGCATTGCTTCTTATGGGTTAAACTTTAGAAAATACGCATAATAAAGGTTAGCGGGTAATCCGCTTCATATTCGCATCGGGTACGGACTGAAACGTTTTTTAACATGTAGTTCTACTTTTCCTATTTTTTGCTTGCTTATTAAATTTTTATTATGTTTCCAACTCTTCAAAAAAAACTTCTTATTCGTTTTTTAACAACGTTTTTTAACATCGTTTTTTAACATGTAAGATTATTCGTTTTGCTATGCACATGCCGCCGACCCCAACTCTTCAAACTCTTTTTTTTAACATCGTTTTTTAAATTTTTATTATGTTTCCAACTCTATTTTTTAACATCGTTTTTTAGCATGTAATATTATTCGTTTTGCTATGCACATGCCGACCCCAACTCTTCAAAAAAAAAACTTGTCTCTTCTTTCCAAGTTTTTATTCATGTTTCCAACTTCTTATCCCGCAACTGTGTACGTGTCAAGTATTAAGCAACAACTTATTATCCCACTAACAACTAATACAATTCACACACCTACAACTATATTACGAATAATCGCACATAAATTTATTTTCACATCAAACGAAGCGTGCGTGCGAACGAATAATATTTACGTATACTACCGGGGCAAATAACAATATTTCCGTATACTACCGGGCCAAAAAACAATAATCGCACACAAATATTTACGTATACTACCGCGGCAAATAACAATATTTACGTATGATCCCGGACCACCTACGAAAAATAAAATGAGGGCTGAGGTATACCCTTGAAGCGTGCGTGCGAACGAAGAACGAAGAACGAAGAACCACGAACGAAGGACGAAGAACGACGAACGACGAACGACGAACGACGAACGACGAACGACCTCCACCACCACCACCTCCACCACCTCCACCACCTCCACCACCACCACCACCTCACCACCCCAACTGCCCCAACGACGAACACTGCCCCAACTTCACCACCACCACCTCCACCAAAATGCTCACCACGACCACCACGAGCTACCCCGTCAGTAGATCGACACCTCTTTTCGCTGCCCTAAATGAGTTGAACCCATTCACGGTGCCAAAATCGCGAAAATGTAGCTCATTTAGGTGCACAAATGGGTGCCATTTTTCTGTAGAGAGAGGAGAAGGAAGAACACAGAAGAATGCAGCAACGGGAGAAGAAGAATGGAGGAAGGAGAGGATATGGGCAGGGAAGGAGAAAAACAAAGAAAAAGAAAGAGGGAAGGAGAGGATAAGGGCGGGCTGGCCTGCGTGCGTCAGGTCGGCCGCACCCTGTCGGCCAACAGGTGGCCGATCGGCCTGCGGGACGCCGACAGGGGCGCACCACGCCGACAGGCCGCTGCCTCCCCCCTCGCGACGTGGCACGACCAACCACAGGCCGCCGCGTGGCTGGCCGGCCTGCAGTCGGCCTCCTGATAGCCGATCGGCCTGCTGTGGGCCGACTGGGCTCAGTCGGCCTGCAGTGGGCCGACGGTGTATTATTTTTGAAAAATCTTTATTCTGCGTATTATTTCTGTAATTTTAAACAAAAAATGTATTATTTAAAAAAATTAGCCCTATCCTGTGCCCTGTAATTTCTTTGTGCCCATCTATTGTTAGTACCATCATGCTGCAAATGGTTCAATTTTGTGAGCTAAATCCTGTTCTTCAGTCCTGCAGTATGTGATCTATAATTTGCATTGTACTATCGGCAGTATGTGTCTGAATTTTGGATGAAATGCTAAGAGTCATGGTATCAGCAGATGAAACATTTTGCTGGAGCCTGAGTAAATATGTATATGGTCTGATAGTTAGGCCTCAAGGCATGTTACTGCTAATTCAATTCTCTTCCTCTGATTGGTTGTGTTCATAGTTCTTGTTTGGCCGTAAGTTATACAAGATGTCTGCAATGTCTATGTTATTCCAAATTCATTTTTTGGCAGTACAGTATTGAACATAAGGAGAACATCACAATTGTTTTGAGGCAACTAGATCATTGACTAGTCATTCTTTGGGAACCTCTATTTTTCTTAGCAATCTGATGTTCTGGCATTCAATGTTAATCTGGGCTAATCAAAGTTTTGAAAGACATGCTGATTTGCTATGATTTGATTTACATTTTTTTCCAAATTAACAGAATGAACAGTTAGTACCTTGAACTGGAATTGTTGTAGTTGACAAGCTACAAATGCCCACCTTTTTTCATGCAGCGCAGCTCTGAAAAGTGGTCAACTTTTTATCACTAGCAAGAGAGCTGTGATTTTCTCTTTTTGGCATGGTTTGTTGCTCGAATAGTCGTTAAGTGATGTTTTGTTCAAGAGTTGTATTGTTAATCATATTGCAATAGGATTACATCGAGGTTGGTAATGGGATTCCACTGGGAAATCCCTGAACCAAACAGCATTTTGGTGCACTGTAGCGTGAGTATTTATGGGATGAATAAATAGTTTATTCAATATGAGTTCACATATCTGAAAGATAAATGCTAAATCCCTTTTTGTTTGTCTTCTCCCTCTATGGTGGTCTGTTGTTTCTACTGTAGTATTGACCTCTGATAATTTTGAGTATGCTCACGTCTTGCCCTGTTCTACTAAACATGATCTTTGTCTGTAATTTGTGATCAATGTAGCTCTTAAATTCTGATTGATCAATGCAATGTTATACTCACAAACTGCTATTGACTCGTCACCAGGCACACCCACCGGTTCAGCTGCCCGCCTCTTTCTTATTGGTGATGCTCTCTTCTCCGTCACTTTGGATCCTTCAATTCTTCCTGTTGCGAACATCGGAGAGTTTATTTGACTACACTTTTCCTAGGGTAACTCTAACCATACTTGTTTGGCAACATTCCACATATGTTCTCTGACTAAAATTTCCTAACTACGTTGCTAGGCCTGTGCTTCCAATTTTCAGCCTCCAGTTACTTTTCTGGTTGTCCAGAAACGGCATCACACTAGGCTTTTTTCTAATAACCGCAATGATAAGCATACTGTCGGTAGAAGCAGGAACATACGTCCTGATTAGTTTTGTGCAAAAAAGTTTTTTGTCGCTTACCCGAGTGTTGAATCTGACCATTATGCTAGAAACTGTTATTCGTTCGAAAATTTGCCATCCGACAGCGTTTGATTTCTACTTGTGTAGCCATGCTGGCATTCAGGTTGGCTTTCCTTTATTTGCAATTTTTCATTGATGGAATGCCCTGATTGCTGGCTGATTCGAGTGTCGATTTCTTTCAGGGAACAAGCCATCCTGATCATTATCATGTTCTGTGGGACGCTAACAAATTTACTACTAATGAGTTGCAAACTCCCACAAACAACTTTTGTTACATGTAATTTACTGTTATATCCTGCCTCTTGATATGATAGTTAAAGTGTATGCTGTTGCAAACTGTCAGCCGTTCCGTATTGATTGGTAAACTCCGTACTCGAACAACATTTTCTTATAGCTTCACATGCTAGATTCAATGAAATCAAATTCAACGCTGACCATTGGGTTTGTTGGTTGCTTCAGCTCCTTGGTCGGTAAAATTCGACGCTGACCATCTGGCAGCCTTCTGGGCTGGGTTGTGCATGGAGCAGATACCTCTAACAATGGGCTCGTCAGGAGCGGTCCTCCACAGGGCGGCGGTTCCGGGGCTTTTTGAAATATTGCTGCCAGGCCTCTCCCTGACCTCAAGGAAACGTCAAGCACATCGTGTTTTACTGTTATAAGAAGATCAATGGTCGTTCCAATGTACTGTGAGCTGTATCGATGTTAATGTTTTACAGCATGGCGCAAACCTAAAACTATTTACTGATTCAGGTGTAAAGTTATGTATTTTTGTAGTTGTGGCTCTGTATGGCGAGACACTGAGGCAGTTTCTGCTTTAACTTAGTTTGTTGCTGAAGAAAGTGACGAAATATCTCTAGTAGCTCCATAACAAAAGAAACTTGACAAAGAAAGCTGGACGCAAAAATACTTTGTCGTGGTTTTAACGATCTGCTGTATACTATATTTCAGCCCAAGCGCAAAAATGCAAGTTCCAGAAGTATATCAAGAAACAAAGAATACGCTGAGGCATGGTTCGAGATGTTACTACCAACAAAAAATTAGGAAAGTAACTGGGCCGGATGGGCCCTCCCTATGGCCCATGGGGGGCCGGCATCTCCTGGCCTGTGTAACGGCCGGCATCTCGCCGCCGGCGGTTCTAGCTGGTCCCTTCGGTCCCCTCCGTGCAGCCGCGGCGGGCTTCCTCCGCCGCCGCCCGGCGCCGGCGCTGGGACAGCCTCCGCGCGAAGACGACGAGGGCCACCACGGCCGCGGCCGCGACCCCGAGGGCAAGCCAGTGCCAGTGCCGGGAGAGGAAACCCGGCACCACAGCAGCCGTCGACGCGGCAGGACCGAACGGGGGAGCGCCGGGGACGGAGGGCGGCGGCGTCGGGCCGCTGGACGGTGGCAGGGGAGGCGGCGGAGGAGGAGGCAGCACAAGGACGGACCTCGGAGACCGGAACGGCGTACCGCTCCGCGTCGGAGGGGTAGAAGAACGAATCGGGGATCGGAACATGGTCCACGGCGACGTCGGAGGTGATCAGAGGTCGCTGGCGGGCGTCGCCGTCGAGGAGGAGGAAGAGGAACCCGGGACGGGGGTTCCCGTCGCCCAGGCGGAAGGGGGGGCCGGGCGGGGCCCGAAGACTGCTGTCTCGGCCGCCGTGTCGCCGTCGGCGACCAAGAACTGCCCGAAATCCGGGAGGGGAGCGGGTGGAGGCTCCTGGCGCTTGAGGAACTTGTGGTACAGGTAGCGGAGGCAGCGCTCCATGGCCTGTTCCTTCACCTCGTTCCACAGTTCCTCCAGCAGGGCCTCCCAGAGCTCCTTGCAGAAGGCCCTCCAAGAGGACGAGCGCGCAGCCACGGGCACAAGCGCCATAGCCGGAGCGCTGCACCACGCCCACGGGCAAGAAGATGAGTTTGCGAGAAACCAAGAAAGCAAGAAAGCTGCGTTGTGGCCGGCTGAGAAGGGAGAAGAAGGTGTGGGTGATGGGGATGGATACCTGGGGCCTGGGGCGTGCGGAGGAGGGGGTCTGGGTGACGGTGGCGTAGGCGTCGGCGTCGGCGTCGGCGAGGAACGCCGGACGCTGCAGCTCTCCCCGGGTCTCGGCGTCTCGCTCTCGTCCTTCCTTCTGTTGTTCTTTCTGTTCTGTTGGTCGCCGTTCTCCTCGGGTCTCCGCGAGAGCTTATATATGTAGCCCTCCTCGCGTGCGTGCAGGCAAATGCACAACGCCGAGACGCTGGTCTCGTCTCGTGCGTCCGTGCGGGCGCGCGCACGCGTGCAAAACATACATACCTGTGGCTGAAAGGGTGCACATTTAACTGCAGGTTGCAGCATTTGACCATAACGGTAGTAGCAATCGTCATTGCCGGTTGTAGCACTCGGCTCACCCCGTTACCCCCGTCACAACTTTTGTAGACGCTGCTTGCAGCTCTGCCGGTGCCCGGTTGCAGCTTTTGTCGACGCCCTTCGCAGCTTTGCCCGACATCAACCGTAGCAACCGCCGTTCACGGTTCCAGCTCCGCCACCGGCCTGTTCCAGCAAATGTACACACGGTTGCAGCAAAGGCGTCAGGGTGGTTCCAGCATCTCGCCGTCACAGCACCCATAGACACCAGTTCCAGCAAAAACTTGTCCAAGCGTCTGCGGATCAATGGCGACGCCGGCTGCAAGCGCCGGCCGCGTCTTGGCAAAGGAGGGGCGAGAGCTCCTGTGCTAGAGACAATGGAGGCGAAGCACTCTGTGGAAGGAAGGAGAAGGAACATATATATGGTCAAAAATTCTCAAGAGCCCGTGGAAGATAAGGACGAGGGAAAGTGTGGGGTCCAAATCCATCATTTGATCAAACATAAACAACAGCTCGCCTGTGACCGGTCAGTGGCTCAGGCTAGAGGCTCCGCCGGTCGGTCGACTGGAATCATTAGCCTAGTTATTTTGGATTCTCAATGTTGCATACATTCCTCCTGCAACTCAAGAACGAACCACTTGAAAGCCGCTTGAGGTTGAAGAATCAAGAAGCGTGCTGACAAGTGGGTCACTGTCGTCAGTGGCTCAGGCTATAGGTGGTTGTCGAACTTGAATAGGCTGGGTGGCTAGTTTGGTGAGTTGGGTTGTGTTTCCGCACAACAAGGACACAACTTTGGATTCCGTCCGGTCGCTGCCCTCGGCCGCCTGTGATGGAGCTTGTCGCCCCGCAACATGCCGACAATTTGACTATAGTTTGCGTGATGTGTGATGAACAGTTTCTGTGATGTGTGATGACCAGTTTGTGTGATGTGATTTATTTGAGATGAGTTTGGTATGAATATATTCAATATGTATGCAATTGTCCTTTTTAGGGTAATATGTATGCAACTGTCATGCCCACAGACGTCACCTGTTGGAGAAAATCGTGCCCTATTATACATCCTTCCTTGGAGCAAAAATATTTGAGGTGATACATAATGCACTTTTTAGTGATGTAATACTATCTTTTACATGTCCAATATACATCACATATTGAAGATGTTGTTAGAGCTGGTCTATATTATTGCTTAAAGCAATTCCTATTGACGCATAGCATACAATGCTCCCCTAGTTAGGCCAGACACAATGCACGGCACAACTCGGACTGCCGCGAGCTGGTGCATGTACACATGTTTTCTCTTTTGTTTCTTTTTATATTTTTCTTTTGTATACTTTCAAATATTCTAAATGCATATATTAAAAAATTAACTTACTTAAAAATTTCAAACACATTCACCACACATTTAATAAATGTTAATGCAATAGAACCGAATTGTTCATGCACTTTGGAAAAAATGTTCATACCATTAAAAAAACGTCCGTTACATTTAAAAATATTCACAAGTTTAGAAAAAAATTCTTAAAATTTGAAAACATATTCACGCTACAATCTTCATGTAATTTGTAAAAAAGTTCTTACTATTCAAAAAAATATTCATGACATTTTAAAAATTGTTCATGTGCTTAAAAATATGTTTCATGACCTTTTTTCATGAAAAGTCAAATTTGTTCATGTAAGTTTTAGAAAAACATGAAAAAAAATAAAAAAATGTGTGTACCGTGTAAAAAATGATCTAACACTTAACAAAATATTTGCACGTGTTTAAAAATGCTCATGAAGTTTTTGAAAAAATAAATCTTCAAATGTATACTTGAAAATTTTCACCATGTGATGAAAAGATATTGAACGTGCATTTTACAAATATTAAACATGTATTCAGATAAATATTCAGCATGTATTGAAAAAGTTTAACGTATATATTAAAATCTTCAACCTATATATGAAAAATGTTCAATGTGTATTGGAAAAGGTTGACAAGTATTTGAAAAATGTAGAAAAACTGAAAAATTTCAATAAAATAAAAAACAAAAAAGGAACAGAAAACTGAAAGAAAACCGATACAAAAACACACAAGAAACAAAAAATAAAATAAATCACTCAGAAGCTTCGAAAACCGATCTATATCGGTCCATGGAATCTCCCTAAAATCGCTTATACAAAACTACATGAAACACACTATTAGGCCGGCCCAATCACAATACAGACGAAAACCCTTGAAAGGAGACAATGTTTTAGCTTGCAATAGGTGAGATATATAGCACTGGTGGAGTGGCCATCCCACCTTGGATCGCCATAATTTATGGACTCAAAATCTAGGCAACGAGCCTCCATATTTAGAAGTTGTAGGGCTTTGTTTTGGAGCACGCTTCATTACTAACCGCTCGCGCGAGAGGAATTTTTTTACCTTCCAAGACCGCTATCTAGTATCCATCTCAAAATATTAAGTTTGCAAAAGAAAAAAAAAAGTAAGTAATAAGCAAGATGACATAATGTAGACCGGAAGAAAATTAGCAATAAGATCAAACCCCGTCGTTTATCACTGGGATATAGAAATCATCGTAAGATTGAACCCACTACTATGCACCACTCCCTCTGAAGATCTACCAATCAATCTTGTTAAGAGAAGACAAACACATTGGAAAGCATACATAACTACTTAATTATACAGCATAAGAAACTCGAAGAGATTCAAATAGATTCAATGAACAGTCTGATCATAAACTCATAATTCATCACGTCCCAACAAACACACCGCAAAATTTCATCGGATTAATCCTAATCACACAAGGAAGAAGGGGAACATGGTATTGATGATCCAAAAGAGAGCACCATCGAGCTACTACTATGGACCCGTAGGTCCTGAAGGAACTACTCACACATGGTCATTGAGGCAACAAGGTTGATGAAGAGGCCTCCGACAATGTCTTCCCCCTCCAGCAAGGCTCCGGAACAGGCCTCCAGATGGGATCTCTTCGGAACAGAGGCTTGCGCCGGCGATAAAATTCTTCTGGAGGAACGACGGATGGTTTCAGCATTTATAGGGAATTATGGCAGTGGAATAAGGTCAAGGAGGTAACCAGGGGGCCACAAGATCAGGTGGTGTAGCCACCCCCTGGTTGCGCCACCAGGCCTTGTGGATGACTGGTGGGTCCCCTCGACGCTTCCCGAAGCTTTCAGTTTTTTTTTTGTTGCCCCCAAAAATCGTGTAAGATCAGCAACGTGTTTTGACCTTCGTAGATATTGATTTCCTACGAAACCAAAAACAAATAGAAAACAGAAACTGACACTGCACACTAAATTAATAGGTTAGTCCATAAAAACAATATAAATTATTATAAAATATATATTAAAATGATAATAATGATATTGAATAATAAAAAATTATAGATACGTTTGAGACGCACTTACCAATGGTAGAAGTGCTGTCGGACATCTCGACGCTTTTGCTTACATGTAGAGGTCCTGCATTGCCAAGATCATATATATCCAAGTTGTTCGGCTCGGTTATGGAAAGCATGTTGCCGCCTCCCACAACCGGCACCTGGGCCTTACCAATGTCATCATCAACCACCATCTTGTGTTATCCCAATGTGTTTATGGAGGCGGCGGTGAGAACTGGAACATGCCCACGCACCCATCCTTTCCCAGGAGCATGCAACCTCGGTGATGCTGCCTTTACACGGCCTCGAAGATTCTTTAGGACAAACCTCACACTGGCAGGCCAGCAGATGCGCGGCGGTGCAACTCATCGCAGGGGATTGGGAGAGACGTCAATGTTTCTGCCAACAGGCGGGGCCACCCCCATCCGCAAGCCGGCTGTTGACTCCGACCTCCACTGCATTGACATCGAGGATCAACAGGCACTGCATCGACTCCCTTGCATCCTCACACTACCAGCGGCTCGCGTAGGATGCCCATAAAATCCTGCAGTAGATGTTTTTTAGGGGAATAAATTAGAAACTTTCATTACTATAGGAACCAAGCAAACAAAATTGGAATCAGAAATACTCCACCCAAAAAGGGCCACACAGCTCAGGATGTATGAGCATCTCCACTCGCGCCCCCAACAGGCCCGCGGGGCAAGTTTCTTCGCGCCAGCGCCGAATAAAAAACCCAGTCGCGCCTCCAGGAAGCCGGAATCCGCCGCCCAGCCCATTTTTTGGCCCGGCAATCTCAGGCCGAACCCAGCGCACTTGGGGGCACTTGAGGGCTCCGTCCGAAGAAAAACCGCGTCTGGGTCACCACTGTCAGGCGAAAACGCATCTTGCACGTCCAGATCCCCCCCCCCCCCACCCCGCACGCGCGCACGTCTTCCCGCTGCCGCCCACCCACCCACTGCCGCTAGATAGGCCATTCCCCTGCCAAAAAAGAGAGGGTTCCACCGCGGCATCCTCCAACCCGTGCCTGGGCGAGCTTTCCGGCGCTCCGGCCATGCAAGCCTGGAATACCGGCGGCCGCGCGCCTACCATGCCTGCTAGGTGTTCGGCGATTTTTCTGCTCGGCGATGGACTCGGACGACGAGGAGGCGCTTGCGGCGCTGCTGGAGGAGGAAGCCGATGCCGATGCCCGGGGCGAAGAGCCTCTCATGGTCCTCGCCGCCCTAGCCAGCCTGCTCGCGAGCAATGCAAAGCGACGGGCCGGTTGAAGGCAAAGCAGAAGCATCGATTGGAAGGCTATTGCTTGCTCTACTCCGACTATTTCGCCGACACTCCACTGCACGGCGACAAAGTATTTCGGCGCCGTTATCGGATGAGCCGAAAGCTCTTCCTCAGGATTGTGAATTCCATCCGTGAGTTCGACAGCTACTTCAAGTGCAAGAAGGATTGCACCGGCACACTTGGATTCACCTCACTCCATAAGTGCACGAAGCTATGAGGATGCTTGCATACGGAGCTCCCGGTGATTCACTGGAAGACTATGGACGCATGGCCGAGTACACGACCATTGAGTGTTTCTACAAGTTCTGCAGGGTAGTGGTGGCAGTGTTTGGACCGTAATACTTGCGATCACCCAACGCTGAAGACACTAGCACAGAATGCAGCAAGAGAATTTCCTGGGATGCTTGGAAGCATCGACTACATGCATTGGTAATGAAAAAACTGTCCATTTGCTTGGCAGAGGATGTACAAAGGCGCCAAAGGCGGTTGCGGTGTGGTACTTGAGGCAGTGGACACACACGACCTCTGAATTTGGCACTCCTTCTTTGGTATTGCCAGGAACTCACAATGACATCAACGTACTGCAGTGCTCCACCGTCTTTGCCAAGCTTGTTGAAGGTCATTCTTCTCCGGTGAACTTCGAGGTCAATGGACGCCACTACAACAAGAGATACTACCTAGCAGATGGCATCTATCCGAGATGGTCCACATTTGTGAAGACTATCTCGAGCCCTGTGCCAGGAGACAAGAACTCCCGCTTTGCCAAGTGTCAGGAGGCTTACAGGAAGGTTGTCGAGCGGGCATTTGGTGTGCTCCAATCTCGATTTGATGTTGTCCGGTACCTCGCTCAGACCTGGTCGAAAGATCAAATGTGGGAGATCATGACTTGCTGTGTCATCCTGCACAACATGATCATTGAGAGCGAGCAGGAAGAGCCAGTGTTTGACACCGAACCATATTATAGGCAGGGTCCTCTTGCCCAAGTTGATCACCAGCTACCGGCAACCTAGACTACCTTCCTCAATATGCGTCAGGGGATCCGAGACCCACAGGTGCATCAACAACTGCAGCAAGGCAACGCCTAGCTCGACGTGATGAAGTATGAGTTTTTATTTGTTGAACTATATAATTTGTATTGAAATATTTGTTGAACTATTTGATTTCTATTAATTTTCTGTGATGAACTATGTGATAAAAAATAGCTTCTGTTGAATTTGCGCTGAAGTACGCAAAATAGGGGCCGAAATTGGTCAATTTATGCCGATAGTGGGTCAATTTCCGCCGAAAGTGGGCCGAAATCGGCGCCTGAGGGTGACCTGGGGCGGCGGCTGGGAACCCGATCACTCCCACGCCGATTTTCAGCCGGCGCGCCCCAGGCGATACTATTTCAAACCCCTGGAGGGCCGAACGACTGGAGATGCTCTAAATGGGCAGCTTATTGGGCTTTGTGGGACTTGCCCGCACTAACCATCAGTCCAATTATGTCAATGTCTCACTTAATATTTATGTGGTTAACGCGGCATCCACATATGACCATTTGTACTGTTCATCCATTTACACCACACATCAGTTCACCTATTACATAAAAACCATCAGTTTTTTTTTTTGAGAAATGGGCAGCTCCTTTTCATTCATATCATAATTGTTCATTACATATAATGGACCTGATCATATCAGGACACTCATTCAGCCAACATGGACCAGGGTCGTGTTCTGCTGATTTGGCAAGAACATGAGCAGCCTCATTACAAGTACGAACAACATGTCTAGAAGTACAGGATGCAAATTTTGTAGCTCTACTCTTAATATCAAAAACAATAGCACCAATCAGGGATCTATCCATGCTTTGTTGTTGGACTTTCTTAATCACAGAGAGACAGTTCGAAGCCACCTGAAGCCTTTGGACCCCTGTGTTTTCAGCAAGAATGAGTGCTTGGCGTATAGCATAGGCTTCAGCAACCTCAGGACAGTATACGTGATTAAGAAAACCACGACAAGCAGCTCTCACCAGTCCCTTATAATCACGCATTACCACTCCGAACCCAGCGCGTCCAGATTTTGAGAAAATTGCAGCATCCACATTGATCATGAGCAGGCCTTCCGGCGGCGGAGACCATTTCTGAATTGATGTCGATGTCTCACGCCTGTTGGAACCTGCTAATATGTTGCTGTTCAGCAAGATAAAATCAATATAAGCCTTGATCCTTCCAACAATATGAAGGGGATGAGAGATTGTCTCACCATTGCGACATGAATTCCTGTTCTTCCATATATGCCATACAGCCACCACAAAAATCATGGACTGGAACTCAGAAGCTTCAGAAATCCAGTCCATTAACCATTGCCTGATATGGAAAAAAAATTAGCTTTAGGCAAATACCATAATCTTCCTTTAACTCCTTCCATATTTCTTTGACATATTGGCAGTGAAAAAAACAATGTTCCACATTTTCCTCTCTGTTACAGAGATGACAGTCATACCTTGCTGGGATTGATCGCATTTGAAGTTGAATACCTGTAGGGAGACTATTATGAGCCATTCTCCACAAAATCACCTTCATCTTGTTCGGACATTGAATTGACCATATTTACCTCCATGCTTTTTCCGTGGCCTTTTGGTTGGACGTCGCACCTTGGCCTCTTTGCTTCTATCTTTCCAATATATCTTTGATCTGGCCAGGTTATATGCAGATCTCACCGAGTATGTTCCACTCTTAGTGTGAGGCTAAGATGGAAAATCAGTACAACCACCAGAGCTTATTGGGATACTAAGAATCCTCCCAGCAATCTCTTCGGGAAAGAGGTATCTTACCATGTCTTCATTCCAGCATAGTTCATTCTCTTTCATTAGGGAATTAACCATTTGATTCTCATCTAATGAGGAGATTGTGGAGATTATACCAGATGGCAAGTCTGGAATCCAATTGTCTCGAACCACGTTTATGCTTTTGCCATCTCCTACTCTCCAAAGAAGGCCTTGCTGTAGCAGTTTCTTGCCATGCATGATACTGCGCCATGTATAAGAAGATGATCTTGGGCATTGCGCACTCCAGAAATCCCCATCAGGGAAGTAGCGTCCCTTCAACACTTGGCCACACAATGAATTAGGTTCAGTCAGAAGTCTCCAGCACTGTTTCCCGAGCATAGCTTGATTAAAGATCGCCATATCGCGAAAACCCATACCACCAAGATGTTTTGGTGCAGACAACCACTCCCATGATCTCCAATGAAGCTTCTTCTTTCCATTTTCAAATCCCCACCAGAAGTTGGATATGGGCTTTCTCATTTTGTCACACACCGTAATGGGGATCTGAAAGCAGCTCATAACGTAAGTGGGAATCGCCTGAGCTACAGCTTTCAAGAGGACTTCTTTCCCTGCCCTTGATATAGGCCGATCGCTCCATCCATTTAGATGTTTCCAAAGCCGGCCAGTGAGAAAGTTGAAGCTATTCGATGGGGAACGTCCCACCAAGGTCGGCATACCAAGTTAAGTAGCATGCAGTGTATCATCATGTACCCCAATATAATGTTTTATTCTCTCTTTCACTAGTTCTTCACAGTGTGGGCCAAAGAATAAGGATGATTTCTGTAAATTGATCTTCTGCCCGGAACCGTCACAATAGGTTTGTAACGCCGACTTAAGAGCATTAAGACTTCTGTCATCTCCCCTAGTAAAGAAAATGCTGTCATCAGCAAATAAGAGATGTGAAATGGATGGCCCCTTCCTACCATTACAAATGCCCTTCAGCTCCCCTGCTTCTTCTCTTTTCTGCAAAAGGCAGGAAAGACCTTCAGCACACAACAAAAATAAATACGGGCTGATAGGATCCCCTTGTCGGATACCTCTAGTTGGGATAAAAGAGTCTGTTAACTCGCCATTAACTTTAACAGCATATTTGACAGACGTTAGACACCTCATGATCATCTCAACCCAATTAGAATTGAAGCCCAGCTTTAACAAGACACCCTTGAGATAGTTCCACTCTACCCTATCATAAGCCTTTGTCATGTCAATTTTTAATGCAAAGAAAGGGCATTTGGATCTTTGTTTTCTTATCGTGTGGAGGCATTCGAAAGCTATAAGAACATTATCGGTTATTAACCTCCCGGGCACAAAGGCACTTTGTTGTTCAGAAATTATTTCCGGCAAATAAAGCTTTAATCTATTGGCTATAACTTTAGAAGCCACTTTATAAATGACGTTGCACAAGCTTATTGGCCGGAAATCACTAAGCATATCAACATGATTGGATTTAGGGATCAGAACAATTACCGAATCACAGAAACCTTCCGGGATGTCATGGCCCATAAGAAATTCCTTTACAACAGCACATATGTCCTCTTCCAACAGATCCCAGTGTTTTTGATAAAAAAGCGCCGGAAAACCATCTGGTCCTGGGGCCTTGGTCGGACCCATTTGGAACAGCGCATACTTGATCTCATCATTTGAGTACTCTCGACAGAGAGCTTCATTCATTTCCTCACTAACCTTTGTTGGTATGGCTTCCAGCACCTTGTCCATTGTATAAGTGGGTTCAGATGTAAAGAGTGTGGAATAGAAATCATATACCATTCCTCTGATTCCCCCTGGATCCTCACACATAGATCCATCAACTTTCCGAAGACCTTTTATTTTGTTATTTCTTCTCCTTGCAGAAGCTCGGGCATGGAAAAATGAAGTGTTACGGTCGCCCTCTCTGAGCCATTCTACCCTTGACCGCTGTCTAGCCATGATCTCTTCTCTCTCAAATAGTTCACACAATCTCTTTTCTATTTCCCTCTCTTCATATGGATTGTTGTTGAAAGCATTGTTCTTCCGGATAGCGGTTAGTCTTTTTTCTAGTTTTCTGATCTCCTTTTTAACCGAGCCGAAAGACTCTCTACTCCAAATTTTTAGGCTGTTAGATAATTTACACAGAGTAGACCAAGTATTATGAAGGGACGGATAGCGTCCTTTGTGTGTCTTCCAGTTGTCTTCAATCATTTGGTCATAATCAGGAGTTCTCATCCACGCTGCTTCAAACTTGAATGACTGTTGGACTGGGGTGGTGAGTTCCTTGCCTTCACTTTTCGCTATTGTCACCAAAATTGCATAATGGTCTGAAGAGGTGGTGATAATGTTCTCAACTGTACAGTCGTCAAAAATCTGCATGAAGTCCCCATTTGCGTCAGCCCTATCCAATCTCACTCTGACATTGTGTCCACCTTCTTGTCTATTAGACCATGTAAATTTTGGACCAAAGTATCCCAAGTCTATGAGGCCGCAATTGTCAAGGCACTCCCGGAATAACATCATCTGGTTATCATCTCTGTTCCTTATCCCCATGTGCTCATCTGTACTTAAAGTTTCATTGAAATCACCAACACAGATCCATGGTCCTGACCAAGTTGTTTTCAAGAACCGGAGCCTATCCCAGAAAAGATGTCTTAGTTCTCTTTTGGGCTCCCCATACACAAAGGTAGTTCTCCATTCTAAACCGTCATCTGATTTGGTCATGATGTCGATAATTTTTGTGGAGTAGGCTTTCAATGTGACTGAAAGAGAGGAGTCCCAAAATAGAACGAGCCCTCCGCTCAAGCCATCGCTGCTTACCGCAAAAGAGCCTGTGTATCCCAATGACCACATGAACTTCCGAGCTCTGGAGTCCCTCATCTTCGTCTCGGATAAGAAGAGGAGGGAGGGACGGTGTTTGTTCACGAGCCATCGCAGCTCGCCGACTGTCGCGTCCGTCCCTAAACCGCGACAGTTCCAACATAAGAGAATCATTGCGTGTGGCGGGGCTGCTCTGCTGCAGCCTCCGCCTGATCCGCCGATCCAATTGGGAAGGAACCTTGTTCCATTTTCATCTTTTTGTGGGAGTCCAGTCGAACATCCTCACCATAAGGTGCTATCACTAGGTTGTGGTCGCAATCGCCAGCTTTCTGTCCACCTAGTGTTAAGGCCATGTTAGGAACTTCACAGATTTTGTTCTCTCCCAAGGCCTGCACCTGTTTTTTTGGTCTATACACCTTCACTTGTTTTCTCTTCTGTCCGGTTACTCTTGCATCCTTTGACATTGCAGGAAACAACTCCTTGCTCGACGTGCCAACCTCCAATTTACCTTCTTGTTTGTAAGTATTTTCCCTTGATTTCACTGGAGAGTTAACCTCTTCAGGAAATCCCATCCTTTCTGTGCATCTTTCTCCAATATTGTGTTTTGGAGAGGCAAGTGAGTCCCCATGCTTGTCTTCATAATATGAGCTTCTGCCGCTTGACTGGGAACTCTGTCCAGATTTGGACACTGAAAAACCTCATATATGGTAGTTTTCCATACAATGCTGATAGATCCATGGTCCTTCTTTTTATCCTCTTTGACACACAATCTATCAGCATTGTATGGTAGTTTTCCATCCTTATCTCTCTCTCCTGGTGTTGGACATTCTAGTGAGGAGTGACCAATGATGCCACAGGAGAAGCAGTAGTGAGGTAGTCTTTCATATCTAACTTCATATATTTCTGTTGCCTGGTGTTTCTGTGAGTATGCCGTGACCCATCTCCTCAATGGTTGTGCTACCTCGACTGAGACCCTAACC
This sequence comes from Triticum aestivum, assembly GCF_018294505.1. NCBI lineage: Eukaryota > Viridiplantae > Streptophyta > Magnoliopsida > Poales > Poaceae > Triticum > Triticum aestivum. The sequence goes on along the minus strand of NC_057814.1, from coordinate 22,831,011 downwards.
CGTAAACAATTACCACATGCTCTACCTTGTTCATCCACATCGACTTTCTCCACCTTACCAAGCTTACCCCCCAGAGATTGTCCCCAAGTTTTATTCATCAACTCAAACCGAGGGTTCATTATCCTTGCCCATAACGTTATTCTGTCAAAAGCCACCTCTGATGGTTTCAATGTCTGAACAAATTCATTCAATAAAACTGCATGCTTTCCTACTTTCCAAGGAGCCCCATCTATAACCCTTTCCTTGTCTATTGGGGAGGCAAATTCAACAATGAATGTATTATCTGCTACTGGCTTTGCAACTAATCCTTTCGGATTACACAGCCAAGGGTGGGCAGCAAACCAGTTTTTGCCCCTTTTTCACCCCGAGCTGCAGCCAGAGAACGAACTGAGGGAACAGATGGATTGGAATCGGGATAAGGGAACCGGATCTAGCCCCTGGAAACACACTGGGATGGAAGAACGAGTAGATCGAATCCACCAGATGGAGCCTAACCCTACCGCTCGCCCGTCGCCAGAGGAGACGAGAAAGTTCTTTGGGGAGGCAGAGTTTTTTTCCCTTTGACTTTGATGCTTGTGTGTTGAACGAGCCTCTCCGTTGGATGTTTTTTTTATAAAAACCATCAGTTCATCCATTAGAAAGATTAAAGGGGTAATCCCCCCAAAAAAAGATTAACGGGGTCAAAACTAAAGCCTCACACGCATACGGAAGCGAGCTTCAAGGCTTCAGAGACAACGATACAGAAGCGAGCTTCAAAGTTAAAGAGAAATCTTATTAGAATCCTCATCTTCAGTTCAGGGCTTTCTTACAATGTTCAGAGAATGGCATGAGCAGCGGATGAGCACTTGAGAGCATCTCCAGCCGTTGGCCCCTCAAGGGAGGCGCCTAAAATCGCCGCCTGGGGGCGAGCCGGCGCAAAAAAAAGAGCCTGGGGCGAGTTGGTCCCCAGTCGCCGGCCAGGACCGCTCCCAGACGCGTCTAATTTTTTCAAAAAAAAAACGTTCGGCGAAGTTCGGTTAAACACGGCTAAATTTCGACAAACTTTGACATATATTGACATGTTCGCAACGCGGTACATAGCAAATATAACTAAAAAAGTTAAATCGCTGCACCCCGAGTAGTCGCCGTCGTCGCCGCCATCCTCGCCGCCGTCATCATCGTCGGCCTTCTCCTCCTTGACGCGGCCGTCCCTGGTGCACCCCTGACCGGCGTCGCCAACGCGGACTGGTGGCGGCGGCGCGTCGTCGTCGTCGCTGTCTTCGATGACGACGACTATTCCTTCGTCGCGGCCCCGGCGGCGCTGCTCGAACCGCCGCAGGGCGGCGCACTGGCGCTCCCTCGCCATCTTCAGGGAGTCCTTGCGCGCCCATTCCAGGGCCGCATCGTCGTCGAGCTCCACGTCGCCGTGCTCCGTCTTCACCGGCGCGAGCCCCGGCTCCGTCTTTGGCTTGACGAAGCGCGGGGAGCCGACGAGGAGGCGCCGGCCGCCCTCGTTGATGACGATGCCGGCGCTGCGAGTGCGCTGGCCGAGCGGCGTCTCCGCCGCTGGCTCGGCCTTGACGCCGAGCAGCGCCGGAGAGCCGGAGGAGTGGGACAAAGAGTGCGTGGAGGAGGACGAGGAGGATCCGAACCTCCTGGGCATCCATCGCCCCGCGCGTCGGCGGCGGGCCGGGGCGGCCGCCCTCGCCGGGGGAGGGGGACGCCAGCGGTGGGTTGTTCCCGCCCTCAAGGTGCGTCAGCACGCCCTCGAGCGTGCGGCCGGGGACGCCCCACCACAGGTGGCGCCCCTCGCTGTTCTTCGTGTTGCCCACCACCGGCGCCCCGTTGGTGGACGCCAGCCTCTGCTGCTGACGGCGCTCGAAGTACGCCGTCCACGCCGCGTGGTTGTCGGCGGCGTACTGGGGCAGGGCGAGCTGCTCGTCGGTGAGGGAGGAGCGCACGATCTCTACCTCGGCGGCGAAGTAGGGTGCGCGCGCCACGGCGTCGGGCAACGGGAAATGGGCACTCCCCCGTTGCTGAGCCTCCACCCCGTTGGCCTGGCGCGCATGTCCGGCGGCGCCGGGATGTTGGCCTCGAACAGGAGCCACGACTCTTGTTCGCGGAGAGAGCGGCGAACGAAGCCGTTGGCCGCCGCCTCGTCGTCGGGGAAACGTTCGGTCATCGGGAGAGGGAGAGGGAGGGCTCGGCGGCGGCGCACGGGAGAGGGAGAGGGAGGGCTCGACGGCGGCGTAGGGGAGAGGTAGAGCTCGGCGGCTAGGGCTGGTGTGGCCAGAGACGAGGGAGGCCACCGGCTTATATAGCCACTCCCGTGTGTACGCGTGCGCGGGAGGGGAGGCGTCGGCGCGCCGCCCCATGACGCGCCGCCCGTGAGGAATCAATGGCAAGGTTGACCCGCGGCGGCAGTGCGGCAACCTTGGCATTGATTCCCGCGGGAAGCGAGGCGATGAGGGCGACGAAGCGCCCGTCTCGCTGACTCGGCGGGCCGCGGCTGCTTCGCGCCAAACAACTCGCCCCAGCGCCCCGGGGCGCCCCCAGCGCGCCGGGTTCGGCCTGGGTCCGTCGGCGCTGATTTTGGCCCAGGCAGGCGAAAATCGGGCTCCTGGGACACGACTGGGCCGTTTCTTCGGCGGCGGTGCGAAAAAATCGTCTAGAGAGGCTTTTTTGGGGGGCGCGGCTGGAGATGCCGTGAGCAGGGGAGCAAACGACCTCTGTTGGCCTCCGGTTTCCGCCGGCTCGGCGCATCGTGTGGTCGGTCCTCCCACAATGCACCTAGTACTAGTGATAACAGTACTAGTGCGTGCCAAGGTTCGAGGATTCAGACTTCAGAAGTTATCTTCAGACTCCATCAACCTTCAGAGGAAAAAAAAAATCTGTGCATACCGGTTGCAAAACACGTTCTGTGCATACCATATGCCAGATGCGGCCACGTGTCCCACCTCACCATCCTACGTCCCCCTCTCCTCCGCTCCCGTTCGTGGCTTTCTCGGCTCGAACGACTCTTCTCAGCTCCAGGAAACGTCTCTCGGCTCGGCTCGATTGGAGTCAGCATAGGATTATTTTTATGGAAGTCGGCTCCACCACATTCCCCTCATCCGCCGCCGCCGATGCCGTCGGAGTCGCCTCCGTCGTCCGCCGCCGGCAGCTCGCCTGACACAGGATAAAGCGAGCGCGTACACCGACCACAGTACACAGGTGCGGCTCCGAATTCCTTTTCTCGTCCGCTCGCCACTGCCCCCCTGGTCCCCTGTTGATCGTTTTTTGTTTCTGCTCTCAATCTATTTGGTTCTCGTGTAAGTTCTGACACCTTTTGTTTAATCACTGTTTAGGACCTTAGTTATGAGGATTGGTACATGTTAGCAGATCAACCTTTATGTAGCAATAAAAACCAGAGATTAAGATTCTCTCAGTCAGCACAAAGTATTAGTGTTTTGTCCTTTTTTTAACAAAAAGTATTATTGTTTGTCACTTGTCAAATTGTCATTACTAGAGACACATTTGACTTAATGTATGTGACCTACTGGAATATTAGGGGCATGATTATATTGTGGCGAAAAGAGGCTGTTAAACCTTTCCACATGTATTTTCTATTCTGGAGCACTGTGCTTCGGAACTACTAATGTTATGGAGTGCTATCTGTATGGTGTTTGCTTTTTTGATTATTCATCAGAGGCATAATCCAGTTTTGGGGCTTAATCTTATGAGGCTGCTGACCGAGAACATAATAGCTGAATTCCACACTGAGCTGCAACATCTGCCCTTGAGAGCTCCATGAACATTCCTTGCATTAAATATGTAGTGGAGTTTGAGCAATTATTTATGGAAAATCGACAGGCTGCGGCGCGGGAGACATACCTCTACTTCATGGACCTTATTGCTGAAACTATTAGGTGAATGAATTCACATTATTTTTTATATGTGGTTCGGCAAAGTACCTGATTGTGTTCTCGACTTGTTCTTTGTAGAGATTAAATAGCTGATTGCAGTGATGAGGTATATGAGCACTTGTGAGTGGATGATGCTACACAAATGCTGATGCTTTTCTCTGACCAACAACATTGGAGAAAATGCTGATTGTTTGTCACTGACCAACAAGGTGAAAGCACAAGAAGGTTTTCATACATTGAAGTGGCATCAGATTGCTTGTCATTGATCAACAAGGTGAAGAGGGCAGACCAAGACGGATCCTAACTGGCATCATATTTTTTGATATCAAATGTAGAGCAGTGCAATTTGTTCGGTGTAACTTTCATCATGTAAATTGGTCTTGTAATCATCCTGCTGATATAGTCGGTCCCCTGACATTACCAGGACCATTATTTGTAACGAACGGAATTTCAATGAATGATATGAAGTTGCCCTTTAAAAATATATAAATCTGATGTCTTTCCTTGACCAATGAATTAGCTACAATGTACAGTATACCATTTTTTTTTTGAAAGATCCAGATTGCCCGGCTTTTCATTGATTTAGCAGAGAGAAGAATACAAAAAGTGCTAACTGATCGAGAACGCGATCAGTAGCAGAGAGTTGATAACAAAAATTTGGGCTAGCAACTGGAGAAGCCCAAAAGCTAGCCTGCAGTATACCATTTGAAAAATACATATCTTCCAAACCAGCAGCTCAAAAATTCTGAAACTTGTACAACAGCTCTATCCTCGAAGATAGCTATAACTTTTAGTTGATGTTGTTTGCAGGAACAATCGTATAACATATCAAAATCTCTGCAAAAGGCAGGCTACTCTAATTCTCTGCGCACTGAATTGCTACCCAATAATGATACAGTATATAACTTAGTAGATTGCTTCACATGATCAATGTAATCTGGCAAAACTTTCAGAAATAATTACATCTAGCAGCATCAATTGAATTTCAGTGTAACATGCTGTAAATGTAGACAAGGTCCAGTGTAACAGAGTGCATCAATCAAGATTCAGGAACGCACCAAAATATATCCAAAATAACGAGCTCCTTATAGGATGCAGCAAATTCTTTTCATCGAAATGTACAATGTGGCAGAACCGTCCTCATCATCGGCAAGGTTTATGTTATCCAAGCCTGCGGCAGGGCCGCCGTTGTCGTAATAGGCGATGGTGTTGGACCGGGCGTGCCCACTCCCGTCCTCGACGGTGGTGGAGCTTTAGACTGCGGGAGCAGGTGCGCGGCGGCCATGGCTATCGTTCAAGTCCGTTGTGTCCATAGGAAGGAGACGGTGGCGAGGCGTTCGGGCGCACAGCGGGCATGGCTGTTTGTTCCGCCCACTGTAGTGAGCGCCTGAGCGGGGAACCCACGGCGGCCGCTAGTCCGATCCCGTGGCCGTGGAGGACAGTGCTCCGGTCGCATCTATTGGAGCCGATATAGTGTTCGTAGGGCTCAGTTTGGAGCTGAGAAGACGCGATTGAGCCGAGAAAAACCACGAACGGGAGCGGAGGACAGGGGGACGTGGGATGGCGAGGTGGGACACGGAACGGGTTTTGCAGCCGGTCTCCACAGAATTTTTTTCCGGAGATGGCGACGCGGTGCAGGGGAGGAGGCCGTGCGCGTGAGTGTTGTGGTCGGCTGCTGGCTTCATGGGCTGTCCAATTGTGCCATTTTTTTTCTGGTTGTCCACCAACTCATTTGGTCTTCTTTTCGTGGGCGGCATATGTGGGACTAGTGGGACCCAATGCCACTTACATCCTGACACAACACGTCATTATCGTAGTCAATGTATGCGTCGAAGCCAAAGAACTTTGGTGTTATCAAAATTGTCTAGAGGGCATTACGACGGGGCAAAAGTGAAATCTTATGCAATGCTTACATTAGATTCCACCAAACAGACTTACTCCCTCCGCCCCATAATAGTCAAAAACGTTCTTATATTATGGGACGGAAGGAGTACATGGCATCAATCTACATACCTCTCTACATGGAATGAATTTCCAATGAAAGCACAATCGGCTTGATTTCACTTCCCAGGCATTAATACCAACAACTATTATGCAAAAAAGGGGGAGTTTATTTCTTTGTACAGCCACACTTGAAATAGGCTGATTTGAACCATAGTAGCACAACCGTGCGAGGCATCTACATGAACCAAAGTAGAACATCACAAAGGTCAACTGAAATAGAAATCAGAGAGAGCTTGAATTGGTTGATAGGTTTTTCTTGAAGGGTGCACATGTGGACATACAACAATGGTAGCGCTGAAGAATTTGCAGAGGTGGACGGAAGGTAAACGTACTGGTGATTGACGGCCAGAAACCACTGAAGTCAGCTGGTGCTGGTCGAAGAAAACGACGCTCCCCTGTGGCAGCGGCCAACCACGTGGCGTACCCCAGCCCGCGGCAAGAAATTGCCCTCCACCGTGCAGGCAGCAACGGCGGGGCACCCCTCGGCGCGTGGTGTGGCGACGGTACGCCATGGCGCATATCCCGGTCTCGGCACTAAACCCGGAGGCAGCGCTCTCTGGCACGCGTCCGTGGCTGTCGGCCTGGCTGGAACCCTTCCTCTAGGCCGAGCTCGATCCGAGGGGGGAAGAGGAGTGGAGTAACAGGGAGAGAGCCGTAGAGGGAGAGGAGATGGTTCCCCATGGTGTGGTCACTGGACTCATGGAGGCATTAACAGTGGCATCAAAGCAAGGGAAGGGGAGATGATGGAGGGAGATGAGGCCGGTGGCGGCGGTGCACGAGGGAACAAGTGCGGGGCGTGGGGTGATTTTCTAGATGTGTGTGTGTCCATGTTTTAAATAGGGGGCTATGAAAAATAGTAGTGGACCTTCAAATCAGCTATAGCGGAGCTATATCGGGCAATAGCGGGCTATTTGTGAAGGCGACCATTTAGCGGCACCCTGCTGAAAAGGCTATAGCGGGCTATAATGGAGCTATAGCCAGCTATTTAAAACTATGGTGTGTGTGTGAGAGAGAGATGGGCGTGATGAAGATTTTTCTAGATGAGACAAAGCAGTAAGCCCAGAAAATCTGATGTCTAACGAGAGGTAAAAACTGTATCAACCTAGTACTGTAGAAAAACAGTTGTCGATCTCTCTTTGATCGAAGGCCTCCCAAACAATTATGAAATATGAAAACCTTCACCCTTTAGTTTTGTTATTTATTCATATTCCTATGTGGGATTGGTCCCTATTGTACACGTTTCATAGGAAAATAAACATGAGCCTAGACTCAATGAAATGATGTAAACCAAATGACATCTGTTTTTCCTATTCCTACACATAGGATTTAAGATACATATCATCTCATTTCCTATAAGTTTTCTACGGTAATTGGCTATGGCTCCTAGGTGCATATGCACCCATTGTCTAAATACACATTTTAAAAAGTTGGAAATTCCGAACAAAAATTCCGCGTGTATATCCGGACATTCTATATGCATGCACAAAGTTTCCGGTGAAAAACGAGGTTTTTTATGGCTTGTGTAAAAAAGACAATTTTTGATGCTTCATTATAACTATTCACAAGGCATTTCTTTATCTTTTTTACACATGCCACAAAAAACGTCGTTTTCACCAAAACTTAGTGCACACATATAGAATGTCTGGATATGCCCGCGAGATTTTTGTTCCAAATTTTTTAACTTTTCAAAATGTGTATTTAGACAATGGGTGCATATGCACCTAGGAGCCAAAACACCGCGTCCAGTTTTCTATTTCTATTATAATCCTATCCTATGAATCAAAATGAGCCTGCTATTGTGGTCACCCCATTGTAGCCAATCTATCCTTGAACGTTGCTTATAAATTATAATAAATCTCTTCATATTCTGCTTCAAAAAGATCTGAGAGCAACATGGATAATTTCCGCAAAGCTCTATCAGACTGCAACCTTTTTGATCTTGGTTTGAGAGGACCGACATGGACTTACAATAACAAACAGGAAGGGAGGAGTAATGTGCGTGCCCGTCTGGACAGATTTGTGGCATCACCAGAATGGTCGGACCACTTCAGGAATGCCTCGGTTGAGCACATATGCTCGTCAAGATCAGATCATCTCCCCATCTATCTCCGAGTGGGTAGTAGAAAGGAGTGGAGGCAGGTGGATAAAAGGAATACGAGCATTTTCAGATACGAACAGATGTGGGAAAGAGTGGACACTTTGGAGAACACTATTGTGAACGCTTGGAAGCAGAATGGTCCAGCAGGAAACCTTCAAGAGGTTCGTGAGAAAATTCTGCACCTGCAAGGGGAGCTAAAAGGCTGGGCCGAGAGGGATTTTGGGTCAGTTGTCAAGAAAACAGTAGAGATTCGAAGAAAGCTGGGTAGGTTATGGAATTTAACACCTACGGATCGTGTAAGAAGTGAGGAAATTAAATTGTCAGCCGAGCTGGATGAATTACTCTTGAGAGAGGAACTAATGTGGAGATAAAGGTCGAGAGCCACTTATATTAGAGAAGGGGACAAGAACACCAAGTGGTTCCAACAGAGGGCTACTTGGAGAAGAAAGAAAAATGCTATCTTGAAGTTGAAAGATAATAGTGGCGCTTGGGTGGAGGATAATAAGAGGGTGCATGAAATGACTTCGGCCTTCTACAAGAACTTGTATGAGGCAGAGAAGGAGGTTGACCCAACCGATATCCTCAATCTAATTTCGGAGCGGGTTGATAGTAACATGAATGATCAATTAACAAAACCCTTCACGAGTACGGAAATTGGTGACGCCTTGTTTCAGATCGGCCCCCTCAAAGCTCCGGGTCCCGACGGACTCCCAGGTCGTTTCTTCCAGCGGAACTGGGGGGGGGGGGGGGTGCTAAAGGAGGACGTGCTGAGAGCAGTACTTGAGTTTTTTGATAAGGGAGTGCTTCCGGAGGGGATAAATGACACGATGATAGTCCTCATACCGAAAGGTAATGACCCACAAGCCCTCAAGGACTACAGACCAATCAGTCTCTGCAATGTGATATACAAAGTGGTCTCTAAGTGTCTTGTGAATAGACCGAGACCCATGCTCGACGAAATCATCTCGGAGACCCAAAGTGCTTTCATCCCAGGCAGGATGATAACGGATAATGCCATCATTGCTTTCGAGTGTTTCCACAAGATCCAACACACTGCAAAAACCCAAGATATAACTACTGTGCCTATAAGTTGGATCTAGCCAAAGCCTATGACAGAGTGGATTGGGGATACCTAAAAGGGGTGTTGAGGAAGTTTGGTTTTTGCAACAAATGGGTGGAGTGGGTGATGCATTGTGTCAGTTCGGTGAGATATTCGGTAAAATGTAATGGTGAGTTACTGGAGGCCTTCTCCCCATCTCGAGGACTGAGACAAGGTGACCCCCTCAGCCCCTATCTCTTTCTATTTGTCGCTGACGGTCTTGTGCACCTATTGAAGAAGGAAATGGCAGAGAACACACTGTCCCCCATCAAAATCGCGAGAAACAGTCCAGGTATTTCTAATTTCCTATTTGCAGATGACAGCTTGATCTTCTTCAGAGCTGACCCAAGGCAAGCAGAGACCATAAAGAGTGTCCTAGCAAAATTCCAGAAATGCACGGGATAGCTGCTTAGTGTCAGTAAATGCTCCATCCTCTTTAGCGAAGTATGCCCTACGGCAACTAGGGAGGAAATTAAGGCCATTCTTGGGGTGATATCGGACACTTTTGAAAGCAAGTACCTTGGTCTACCGACCCCGGAGGGTAGAATGAAAGATGACCAATTCCAGCCAATCATGGACAGATTCCGGAAAAGATGTAGCGACTGGTCGGAAGAGTTCATGTCCTATGCAGCAAAGGAGGTCCACGTTAAGTCAGTTGTGCAGGCCCTCCCCACCTTTGTTATGAGTGTCTTTATGCTCTCTAGAGGCTTCTGCGAGAAGTATGAACGAATGATACGAGATTTCTGGTGGGGGGATGAGGATGGGCACCGAAAGGTGCATTGGATGTCATGGGAGCGGATGACAAAACCGAAGAGCGCAGGAGGCATCAGATTCAGAGATATGCACCTATTTAACCAAGCACTCCTAGCCAAACAGGGATGGAGACTAATACAGAACCCGGATAGCCTGTGTGCGAGGGTGCTAAATCCAAATACTACCCCAACGGTAACCTCCTAGATACGGTGTTTGCCTCCGATGCGTCTCCTGTTTGGAGGGCTATTGAGTTCGGACTTGAACTTCTGAAAAAGGGTATCATATGGAGGATTGGCAATGGGAGAAACATTCAGATACAAAGAGACCAATGGATTCCAAGACGGGAGGGCCTGAAAACCACCTCGTTTATCCGTAGATCAAGGATCCGTTGGGTAAGCCAACTCATGCTTCCGGACCAAAGAGTGGAATGAGAAGCTAATTAGACAACTTTTCTACCCGTTTGATGCTGATGAAATCTGCAAACTGAATATCCCCTCGTCGGATGTGGATGACCAAATTGCATGGCACTACGAGAAGAGCGGCGTCTTTTCGGTAAGGAGTGCGTACAAGTTAGCAGCTGCAGCCCTTTCCCCAATGGCACAGAACCCGTCGAGCTCATCCAGTGAACCAAATGACAGAAGTATTTGGGATCTCATATGGAAATCAAAAGTGCCTGGTAAAGTGCGGATTTTCAGTTGGAGAGTGGCGACAAATACGTTGGCCACGAAGGAAAATAAGTGGAAGAGAACGCTTGAACTTGACAACACCTGTTGTATATGTGGGAATGGAACTGAGAATGAGCACCATGCAGTAATCAGGTGCACAAAGAGCAGAGCTCTCAGGTCAGCAATGAGAGAAGTGTGAAGCTTGCCCACGGAAAACAAGTTCATGTATACAGGAGTGAATTGGCTGCAAACCCTGCTAGATACAGTCAATGAGGAAGACCGGACAAAATTTTTGTTGCTGTTATGGAGAAGCTGGTACTTAAGAGAAGACTGCATAGGTAATTGCGGTAGAGAATCGATTGGAAATTCAAAACAGTTTCTGCTAAAGTATGAAGAGGAACTGAGAGCTGCAACTGATCCTGCAGAAGGGAGACACTGACAGATGGGAGCTATGGAGAGCGGCTCGTTGCTATGGCCGTGGACAAATGGTCGCCGCCGGAATTGGGTATGACCAAAATCAATACGGATACGGCCTTCCTCGCCGAGACCGGAGAAAGTGCTGCCAGAATAGTTGGCAGAGACCACCAAGGACTTGTTCTCCTATCCATCTGCAGGAACTTGCCGCGCTGTCAGAATGCTGAAGAGGCCGAAGCCCGTGCTGCTCTTGTGGGATTGAAGGCAATGGCGGCACATTCGAATGGTCAGATTGTGCTGGAGTTGGATAACCAAGTCATTGCCAACGAGCTGAATGCACCAACCCTGACACGCTCCCTGTTGAGTAAATAGGCAATTTCTCGATTAAATTAATCCACGAGTAAATCACTAGCATGGCATTAACACATATAATCGCATACTGATATTCAGTCAAACTAGCACATACTACGCTAATTGCAGAAAGATCTACGTATAACGCTAGCATGGCTAAAACAGAAAACAGTAGGAGCGGGATAAACGAGTTATACCCTCCAGTAGGCCATGCAGAGGCCGCGGCTTGGGTGGCAGCAGCGGCGTCCTCGGCGGCCTTCTTGTCAGCTTCAGCTTTCTCGGCGGCGGCACGTTCGGCGTCGGTGGACATTGTGATGATGAAGGCGACGCGGACGTAGAGGAAGTAGACGATCGGAAGTGAGCAGTCGCGTAATCACTGCCCAAAAACCTATTCGCCCCTCACCCCGTACAGGAACCAGAAGGGCGTGGTTTCGGAGACCTGCTCTCCCGTCGACCGTGTACGCGGCGGACGGGATGGAGTCACCGGCGGCAGCAGCAGCAAGGGAACGACGGTGGGCGTGCGCGTGGAGCAGATGTGATCTGTTCGTGGCGGCTAGGGTTAGGAGACACCGCACACATATATAGGCGCAGCCGCGTGGAGAGTCGTGGCCCAGCTGTCAGAGAACTCTCCGTTAGTGACTGGCAAAAATAAGCGCGTAGGTGTGAGCTCGGCTCGGCTCAATCCCGCAACCCGCGTCGCGTCGTGACGAGGCGGGCGGCGGAGGAGGAGTGCGCGAGGGCCTCTTCTCTTCTCAAGCTCCAATAGCATGTAGAAGAGAAACCCTTATAAGGAGGTCCAACTCCTCTTCCACTTCCGGGGTGGGACTAAACTTCCCACTACACCTAGTGCCATATAACCCACATGGGCCCTTAGAGATTTTTCAGAAATTGCTACATGGGCCTAGAGCCCATCTCAAATTTCAGCAATCCCCCACCAGATCTCGAGGGCCCATTGTGTCCTCTGTTCCAATTACTGTTTCGATATACCAGTGTTTCAGTGAAGACCTGTTAAGGTTGAGCTTCACCTAGAGCAAGTAGCTACACTCCTTCACAACTGAACAATGGACTATGCCTTGAATTGTCAGTTTGGCGTAAAGAAGTTTCACCACATGTCTCACTAGTACTGGGCTGCCGAAGGCTGACCCCTCGGGTGGAGCATATAAGTCACACTCCTGGCCTATTCATGAGCTTACTAGAGATCACCCCAATCTCATAGACTGTGACCAGCAGTCGGACTCATATAGGTGTGTTCCTCCAAAGATCACTCTGTAGGATAGCATCTTGCTTATATAAGCTTCGGAACACATTAAGACAGTAGTCATCCTACCATACAGTATCGAGAGTATTGCATCTCCAACGGAGTGGGTTAGTATAGTTACTCTCCTCAGTTCACCACTGGCTTGTTTTCCCAGGTCCTAATTCACGGGATCTCCGATCACATAAGTTGGGTTACTACCATGGTAACTCATGTGGGTCTCATACCCATCTCCCTCGATGCATTATCTATCACAACACGTGATAGCCCTTTCGTAAAGGGATCTGCCAGATTCTTAGCCGTATGGACATAGTCCAACGCTATCACTCCGGAGTTTCTTAATTTTCTGACAGCTTTTAATCTCATTCTTATGTGTTTGGTGGACTTCATGTTGTCCTTTGAACTCTTCACCTTGGTGATGACAGTCTGATTGTCACAGTTCATAAGGATAGCCGGAACCGGTTTATCAACCAATGGCAAGTCCATCAAAAGATCTCGAAGCCATCTCGCTTCAACACCAGATGTGTCTAATGCCGTTAATTTTGCTTCCATTGTCGATCTCGTTAAGATCGTTTGCTTGCAAGACTTACAGAAAACAGCGCCACCTCCAAGAGTAAACATATACCCAGTTGTGGCCTTCATCTCATCAGCATCAGAGATCCAATTTGCATCACTATACCCTTCAAGTACCGACGGGTCTCCGGTAGAGTGAAGTCCATAGTTCATAGTACCTTTCAGATAGCGCATAACTCGTTCAACAGCATGCCAATGTACATCACCCGGTTTGGAAACAAACCGGCTTAGTTTGCTCACAGCAAACGCGATGTCGGGCCTCGTTGCGCTCGCTAGGTACATCAGTGAACCAATGATTTGAGAATATCTCAACTGATCTATAGCCGTGCCTTTGGACTTTCGAATCAACACGCTAGGATCATATGGTGTTTGAGATGGTGTGCAATCCGAATATTCAAAACGACTCAACACCTTCTCAACATAGTGGGATTGCAGAAGTGTAATCCCACCCTCATTATCTCTCAGTAGCTTGATGTTCAAGATAACATCAGCCACACCAAGGTCTTTCATCTCAAAGTTCTGAGACAAAAATGACTTGACCTCCTCAATGACTTTGAGGTTGGTTCCGAATATCAGTATGTCATCAACATACAAGCACAGTATAACTCCTTCGCCCCCACCATGGCGATAGTATACACATTTGTCAGCCTCATTAACAACGAAACTAACAGATGTCAGAGTTGTATTAAACTTATCATGCCATTGCTTAGGTGCTTGCTTCAGGCCATATAAAGATTTCAGCAACCTACACACATTTCTTTCCTGACCATCTATCACAAAGCCATCTGGCTGTTGCATGTAGATTTCCTCTTTTAGCTCTCCATTCAGAAAAGCCGTCTTAACATCCATCTGGTGGACGAGAAGACCATGCGAGGCTGCAACAAGAGTAATACTCGAATGATGGTCAGTCTAGCTACAGGTGAATAAGTGTCGAAGTAATCTTCCTCTTCTTTCTGGTCATAGCCCTTGGCCACAAGCCTAGCCTTGTACTTTTCAATCGTACCATCGGGCCTAAGCTTCTTCTTGAACACCCACTTACATCCTACTGGTTTGCAACCATAGGGACGTTCAGTGATCTCCCATGTCCCGTTAGCCATGATGGAATCCATCTCATTACGGACCGCATCCTTCGAGTAGTCAGCTTCTGAAGAGGCATACGCTTCTGAAATAGAAGTGGGAGTATCATCCACGAGGTACACGAAGAAATCATCACCAAAGGTCTTTGCAGTCCTTTGTCTCTTGCCCCTACCAAAGGACTTTACAAAAAGTACGAAGAACTTTCTAAGAAACGAAGGACTTGCTAACAGAACTTTGCTAACATAGTGTCCGAACTTTGCCATAAAAATCAGAAGAATTTTTGAGAAAACTTTGCCATGACTAATTGTTTCTTTGGATTTTGTAAAGTTCTTTGGAATTTCCAATAGAGTTCGCCACAGCCATCTAAAAAATCCTTTCCTATAATCCAGTAATTAATTTCATTAAGTTTTCTCTGAGAATAATTATGTTATTTTTAGGTAAATAATAAACCACAATTAGTTAAAACATGTTGATTAACCATGTATGTAAATGGTGCATTGGTGTAGACGAAGAGATTGGTCCCACGTGCGGTCAAATGAATTGAAATACGGTTGAACTATAGCATGCATGGCTGACACATGTGGGCCATGTTGTTTTGACAATAGGGTTAGATGTGTGGTGCAGATACAGGTTGCCCGTGCATAGAGTTAGGATAAATCCAGGTCTGTATTGCCCTGAAATGAAATCTCACCATCCAAGTAGAACTGACACCACAGCCTCAAAGTTTTTTGAAAAACATTATCTCTCCACCACATAGCTAATCCACTACTCCGACCCACATAATCCATCGTTGCACCTTGTCTGAAACCGACGATGACGCTTGCGACTCCCCGGCGGATGTCTTTTCTTCTTTGCAGCTCATGTTTCATGTCGGTGGCCAGGTTGGCCGGTGGTGCCCATGTTATATGGGTTGGGTTGTATCGGTTTTAGCCCGGTTTTCCGTCAATTAACCAGGTAATTCTCGCTTCTTCTTAATCAATAAAAATGGCAAATCTTTTGCCTCGTTTTAAAAAAATACTCCATCTCAACCTTTCCATTGCTCTAGACCGTTTCTTCTCACTCAAAAACACCAGCGTTGGGTTGTAAGATCGTATCAGGTCCCTAAGTTCGCCAATTGTCACGTGCAACCCCACTCCCCGATAGTTTTTAGGCAAGGAGATTCATTGTTCTCGGCGGCCCTCACTACAGGGTTTGCCGTTTCATTGTCCTTTCCTGAGATACACCACGGTCCCCCCCCCCCCTATCGTCCTTACGCGGCTTGCGTACATAGGTACCTACTAGTTTCCTTCTGTATTCTTTGTCTCGCTGTTCCCGGTACTGTGCCTGCCTTGGGAACGGTTGTTCTGTGCCGGCCTTCTTCCTCTCTATCTCTTGCCGCAACTCTCTCTCCCTCTTCTCCTCCAAACACTGTTGGAGCTCCTTGCCACGACCATGTTCAGAACCGGTGTTGTTTGTTTGGACTCTGTACGTCCTCAAACTCGCTGCCCCTTGCCACGACCATGTTCAGGAGGTCGTGTATCACCACCATAATCCTTAAGCACCACAAGGTTGAAATCAAACTGCCATGGCCCGTACGTTGTGGAGGGCATGCTTCCAATCTCCCTTACTCTCAAACAAGATGACAAGCATATTCTTCCCTGTATCCTTGATCTCGCCTCATGATGCAAACCCCAAGCCCTTTGCATAGCCCTCTCTAAAGCATGAAGATTCAGAGGGCGCGACGAGAAGACCTTCCCCACTGCCGCCCATCTGGTGACCTTGAGCATAGCTGGACTAGCTAGGGTTTGCAAAGACGAACCCCATATCCTCCTTCTCTGTGTGTGCCAGTCCTCCCATCCTTGCCGAGAATGCAACTGCCTCCTCTGACGCTTTCACATTCACCGAAGATTGAGACGACCATTTGTTTGTGCTAGCGCCGGTTGTTTTTGCGGGAGTACTACCCTTCAGAGACGCCATAGCAGCACAACCAAGATGCCCAAACACCGAATCCGGCCGAGGAGAGAGGAGAAAGCAGTCTCATCTCTCACGTCGTTGGTGCCACCCCTGCAGAAATCCTAACCCTAGCCTTCCAGTCGCCAACGCGATCGCCTCCTCTATGCTCATGGTTTTGCGTGGTTGGAGCCTCACGAGCCACGATGCCCTTTTTTGTGCAAGTACTCCCTCCGATCCTTTTTACTCTGCATATGAGATTTGTGTCAAGTCAAACTCTACAATATTTGACAAAATTTATATTAAAAAATATAAACATCTGCAATACCAAATATATATGCTATGAAACTACATTTCATAACGAATCTAACAATATTAATTTGGTATTGTGAATGTTAATACTTTTTTTTTTATAATTTTGGTCAAAGTAGAGATACTTTAACTTCAGACAAAACTTATATACAGACTAAAAAGGACCGGAGAGGTGAAATACTTTTTTTTCTATGTATTGGGCTGCAGGTTTAGTCTGTGCGAGGTGAAATACCGAGGGGGCGACGTAGGATGGTTGGAACACACACACACACAAGAAAAATAATCCACATCCAATTTCCAATTCCAATTCAGATTTGCGAGAGGTGGTCGTTGTATGCACCGAGACGGATTGGAAGAGATCTGTCGTATACTCATATATAAATACATCTTGTGCGGCACATCGGCAATTACATACAGACAGATATAGCGAGACACACGGGGGCGATTGACGATCTTTGTGCTGCACCTGCAGGTGGAATCGTATCGAAACAAATCGAACGCATTTGTCAGCACCTTCATATTCTTCTTCCTCACTTGCAGTTGGAGGGCTCGATCATATAGTACAGTAGCTATGTCGTGGTCTTCCCCGGAAAGCATGCTCTTCGTCGGAGCATCGGCCGTTGCCAGTGCAGCTCTAGCCTGGGCAACGTGGACGTTGCTCGACGAGTTCAAGTACGACAAACGCACTTCGGACACCAACTACAACGAACTCCTCGGCGTCAAGCCCTTGGACGCCACCGGCAGCCTCAGGACCTTGGACGCCGCCACGACTGACCCCGTCATCGGCCGCGACGACGAGATCGACCGCCTCGTCTGCATCCTCTGCCGGCGCACCAAGAACTGTGCCGCGCTGGTCGGCGCGGCGGGGGTTGGCAAGACGGCTATCGTTGAGGGCCTCGCGCAGCGCATTGCCGCCGGGAATGTCCCCGACACGCTTGTCGGCACACACATCGTGGAGGTTGACATGGGGGCCATGATGGCCGGGACGCACTGGCGCGGCATGTTTGAGCAGCGCATCAAAGACGCCATCAAGGAGGCCGAGGAGGCGGAAGGCAAGATCATCTTGTTCATCGACGAGATGCACATGGTCGTTGGCGCCGGCGGGGACAAGGGAGGCCCCATAGATGCCGCAAACATCCTCAAGCCGGCGTTGGCCCGCGGCCGCATCCGTTGCGTCGGCGCCACGACCTCCGAAGAGTATAAAAAATATGTTCAGACAGACGCCGCACTTGAGCGGCGGTTCCAGAAGGTTGTCGTGGAGGAGCCAACTGTGCATGCGACCATTGCCATCCTGCAGGGGCTGAAGCACAGGTACCAAGAGCACCATGGCTTGAAAATCCAGGACGATGCTATTGTAGCCGCTGCACATCTTGCTGCCCGCTACATTACAGGTACGTATGCATACGTCAAGAAATCAGTTTACTCTTATAGTATCACTTAATTATGGAAAACTATACGATTATTTATTTATGTTGAAGATAACTGATGTATTTGATCATTGCTAGGCCGTAAATTCCCTGATAAAGCAGTTGATCTTATGGATGAGGCATGCGCCACAAGAAAGATGCACGCGGACAAACAAATGACCGTGGAAATTGTTGTTAGCCCTGGAGATGTAGCACGGGTAAGTCCTAAATAAACATATATACATATCTCGCAACAAAAATATACATATCTTAATTTCATATGTTTTACTTTTTATGAAGATTCACGTATGTTATTAATGTGATGTGTTGTTACATCTAAATTTTATTTCAAGGTTGTGAGCCGATGGACTAAAATTCCTCTCGCTACACTTGACCAAGAGGAGAACGACAAGTTGAACCACCTTGCGAAAAAATTGCATGAGCGTGTTATTGGCCAGGATGAAGCTGTTAATTTAGTTGCACAAGCAGTCCTACGTTCTAGGGTCGGCTTTGGTCAAATCGGACAACCGATAAGTGCATTCCTCTTTTTGGGCCCGATTGGCGTCGGAAAGACAGAACTTGCTAAAGCCCTCGCCGAGAAGATATTTGACAACGAGAAGGCATTGATTCGCTTTGATATGTCGGAATATGCTGATAGTGGATCTGTGTCACGTCTCACCGGAGGATCTCGAAGGTTTGATTCTTAAACTTGATATACACTTTTTGTTTCTAGGCACACAAATATCTCAAAAAACATTATTTGATTTTCTAAAGCTATGAAGAATATGGACAACTCACCGAGAAAGTCAAGAGGCTCCCATATAGTGTTATCCTTTTCGACCAAGTGGATAAAGCAAATGCCTCGGTATTCAAGGTTTTTCACCAGCTGCTCGACGATGCTATGTTGACCGATGGCAAAGGGCAAGTTGTAGATTTCAAGAACACTATCGTCATTATGACCTCAAATATAGGAGCAGAGCACCTACCATCGAGAATTATGGGCGAAAATACAATCAAATCTGAAAGAGATCTCCTTCTGAATCAGGTTTGTGAATCCCAACTATCCTTCTAACGTCCTCGATTGGCAAGCCAATGATCATCTTATATACACTTGTTCATGCAGGTTAAGAAGCGCTTCAAGCCTGAACTTATAAATAGACTAAGTAAGGTTGTGATATTCGAGCCACTTTCACACGATGAATTGAGGAAGATTGTGAAAATCCAGATGAATAATGTCATTGCCACAGTAGCTAACAAGGGTGTCTCTGTACTTGCAACTGATGCGGCCCTAGACGTCATTCTGTCAGAATCACATGACCCGGTGAGTATATATAGCTTTTTTTCATAACCATCACAAGATGAAGATCCATTGTCCAGTTTTTAACGCTTCAACACTCGTAGGTGGACGGCGCAAGGCCCATTAGAAGGTGGGTGCAGAATCATGTGACCACGATTCTCTCGGACATGCTGGTCGACGGAGAAGCCTGTGCAGGCTCGACAATCTCCATCGATGCTGCCGCGGACGATAAGAGGGGGCTAACGTTCCAAGTGCTGAAGAAGCAGCAGGAGTTGGCAGATCAATGAGATGATTTCGGCCGTTGTTACAACCATGATAGATGAAGAAAGATGCAAGCTCATACATAATGCATACTCGGCATGTAATGTAGACAGAAGTGTTCATATATTGTAGTAAATGGTTAATGAATGTAATGACAAGTGCGTACGGGTGTTTGTTGTTTCTTTGTTTTATTGTTTTTTCTTCTTTAACTTTCAATATGTATAAACAAGTTACTATTTCTCTTCACAAAAAATATGGACTTTTCCGGAATTTCTCAGCAAAGTGCACACCGGGTGGAGCACTCCAAGTATAATTTTAGAACTAGTAACTCAAGGAAAATTTCAGTTTCAACACTAAGATGTAAGGATTATTACAAATTAGAATCCAGACGCACAACTTTGACACACTAAATTCTTTTCAGCAAAATAATGACTCGTCGAGCACAAACCATGGTACTCAGATAAGATCAGCAGCCCGGGAACAAACATAAATAGTGATTCCTCTTCTTCACACCCTTGTCCTTACCGTGGAAGTTACCAGTGGAACTGACAATACTCGGCGATATGATGAGAACATCGACCTGCAGGATCCAACAGGTTCCCTCGTCTTCCCATCCCATCGGTGGTGACTCTTAACATACGGTCTACACTACTGGAATTTCATTATACGCCAAGTGCCAGGCTCGTCGCTGAGAGCTAAAGCACGGGCGCTCGGCAAACTGACAGACACCGAGAGTACCTCTCGGCAACAGGGGCAACTTGGCAAACACATGATATTGCTGAGAGTCATACTCGGCAACACATTGACACTCGGCAAAGGCACTATTTGCCGACAGCCAAACAGCCGTCGCACGGCAACGTGTTGCCACGTGGCTCATCCGGCGGCAAATAACGGCACGGTCACGGTAGCAATGCTTTGCCGAGAGCAGCTCTCAGCAAAGCTCCGGCTCTCAGCAAAACTTCATTCCCACCTTGCCCAGAGATAAGCAACGGGAGCGGTTTAAATAGTTGGATAGTCCAGACGCAATAAGCTTCGATATTCATTTCACTCCTGTTAAGAAGATGTACCATTGGTTTGAATCTTCACCTGTTCTGGACAGAGAAGATTCACAGTGACATGCCATCTTCCTAACGACGGATCCCGGCTTTTGATTAATTCATTTTTTTTAGTTTTCCATTCGTGTCATCATTGAGAGAGTGCCCACCATCGAAATACCCTTGAGAGAGTGCCCACCATATATTCCACCACCAAAGAGAGTGTCCGACATATTTGACAGATGAGAGATGTTACTGACTGTTGCCGAGATCGTGGTAAAGCAGGAGGAGCAAAGAAAGAGCGACCATCACCGACAGTCGATGAGAGTTGTTCTTGGAGGAAGTAAATCGACTTTTGGCAATGATGGTCGATCTGGGTGAGCTCTTCTTGTTATACCTCGATAACGCACGATGGGGTCGCCCAGCTCGACCAGCACTGAAAGTCAAAATATCCGTGAGAGTGTCCACCATGATAAATTTTCTTAGAAGTAATCTTTGATGTTTGATTCTTATGTTATTTTTCATTGCGTGATGAAAGGTGTTAGCACCGATTGATTTCGCGGCTATAGCATCCTCCAATGACACAACTTCCATTAGGGTCGATTCCGTGGTCACGGAGAAGCGCACCGAGGACCGCTTGGCGGTGCTCATTGAGGAGAACCCGTAGCAGATCCTAATGAAGTATTTTGAGGATCTGGCCAAGAAGAATCCACCAACTAAGGAGAGTATGGCCCGACCATCATGGAGAGTGACGACCCGGTGCCATTGAGTCCACCGACCATCATTCCCGACGATGCTTGGTCCTCCACTGTGGGGGATGCCCCCACGTGCTTTGACTCCATGATCACTTGTTTCACCGACTACACCTCGTTGTAGTCCACCTAGATAGTTTGACGTTGATTTAGCGATATGGATCGATGGGTCGTCGCTGATGCTGGATCCTTGGGGGTGTCGGTTGCTTCACAGGCGGCTGCGAGGTGGACGCACCCCTGGTGAGAGGAATTCCAACGCAATGTTGGCCAACGCATCCACCCGCGGCGACCTTATATTGAGTCGCGATGGATTCGTCGTCCTGTAGTTCACCCACCATGCTACCTGCTCTGGATTTGGCAATTCGGCCTCCTGGATCGCCCAGAAAATGAGCTCCACATCCATGAAGCCTTCGTCGCCGATGAAGTGCGCATGCTCTTCGAGGGTCGTGTAGTGGATTATGTTGATGTGGATGTCTGCCCGCTCGTCCCGATCGAGGTACCTTTCCAGCACCACGCTCTGCATCTCCCTGCGAGCCTTCAGCGAGTTCGCATCGATTAGGGGCGGCGAAGCCACTCCGGGAGGCGGCAATGCCATTGGCTCCGCTACCCTCATCGCCGGTGCAAGCTGGCGGATCCGGACCCCGCAACGGCGCGCCCCTGCCATGAGAGCTAGTTGGTGAGGTTCGCGGGTGGGGAGGGCTCGTAGTGATGCGAGGGTAGGTGGGACGGCGAGATGTGTGGGGAATTTGTGTCGTCGCCAACGTGTTTCCCGAGGAGGAACTCAGGAAGAAAGAGGCATCTCGCCGATTATTGATTATTTCATCGACTGCCCTCAATCCCAGTCCTTTTCACATTTTTTTAGGCAAAACACACACATTATTAATCAACAATTTGAATGTTTATAGGTACTATCATAGGATCATATGGGAGACCCAACCAAACATGACGACCAATACCAACGAAGAAGTGTGTTTTGCTCATCTATGAGCTTCGAAATTAAAATTTATACTCTGGTACATAAAATGACAACTAGTAAAAGAGCTCTTCCTCTCCTTGATTTCCTGAATAATTGTACTGTAGGCTCCCCTCGTTCCCTGAGAAATATCGGCTACCACCATCTGACAATCAGACGCCACACTGATGGTTGATAAATTAAGATCCGCAGCTAAAGCATGTCCTTCCCTACATGCCATAGCTTCAACAGTTGCCGGATCAGCAATGTTTGCGACAACAATGGTTGAGGCTCCCACATATTGTCCATTATCATCTCTACAAAAAGCAGCAGCTGCTGCTGTAGCTCCATCTCGTGAGAACGCACCATCCTTATTGATTTTTGAGAACCCTGTTTGTGGCGCCAACCATCTTTGGGTATTACTAGTACCCAACGTGGGCAGTGGACTCTTGTTTCACGACTTGTAAAGTGTCCAGTTCTTGAATATATGAATCAACACAATGATGGATCTGTTCCAGGCTCTTAAAAATGCTCTCGTGAATGGCCTTCCGACGTGCTGACCAAACAGCCCAACGTGTGATTATCATCTTGGTAAACCCCGCATGTGGTAGTGTATCATGCATGACGAAGAGCCAATATCTTGCGTTTGGTTCCGTGCATCTGATCATATGCTCGGTGAGGCTTGAATCAGAGAGAGCCCAGGTGCGGCGTGACATAGTACAATCGATCAAGGAATGCCTCCATGAGTCCAAGCATCCGCACAGGGCACAGCTGCTTGTTGTCAACATCTTTCGGTGCTGTAGCAAATCAGCAGAAGGGATAGACTGGTGCGCGAGACACCAAACAAAAAAATTTCAGTTTTGAGGGAACCGAAAGCTTCCACAACTTTTTTTTGGAATGAAGATGCTAGAAGCGTCCGGCTTTAAATTAATAAAGCCACAAGGCACCATTCATACAAGGTTCAACGATGGTAACAAAAGACAATAAGCAGTTCCGCTCGGCCATCAGCACACAATCACAAGGTTCAGGAGCACGCAGGCTCAAATATTACATCCATGGGATCAACCGGCCTTCTAGGCCTCGCCAACAACATTCAAACCAAAAGCATCTCATCCGAGCACGGTTCTTGTCTTGCCAAAGTCTGAGTCGTCTTGATACGCATCATGGACTCCATCATGCGCTCGGCATCACGCTCCTTCCTCAACTGTATCCACGTCTGCAGAAATAAGTGGCATTTGAAGATCACATCAGCGGGGTGATTAGGGAATTTCTTCTCAATCATAATTTTGTTACGAGTCGTCCATATAGCCCACAGCAGCGCCCCTACGCATCGCCAAGCTATTCTAGCGCTGTACCCTTTTTGTGTTTTGATTAACGTGAGCAAGTCGGCTCCTGAAGCGGGATTCCAGTTCGAGTGGAATGCATCCCTAACCGCACTCCACGCGAACTTGGCTAGGTGGCATTTGAAGAACACGTGGTTAGCGTCTTCTGCTAGGCCGCAAACCGTGCAAGATCCATCGGCCGGTCCATTGCATTTAGCTACGTTGTCCGAGGTAGGCAGCATATTTCTAAACATTTGCCACATGAAGATTTTTATCTTCAGTGGCAAGCCTGCCTTCCATAGTCCCCTAGCTATGTCTAGCGCATTCCCCTCGGTAAGTTTGCTATAGAGAGATTTCACCGAGAAGTTTTTGGAGGCGGTCAAACTCCACTCTATCGAGTCAGCACCCGCGCCAAGTCGATAGCCACCAATCTTTTGAACCAAGTCGTCCCATGACTATCATTCGGCATTGGTGAGGGCCCGCAAAAAATGTATCGCAGGAGGAGAGGAACTCAGAGCGTCCCCAACCATGATATTGATATTCATGGCGATCTGGTAAAGATTGGGGTGGCTCTGCCAGAGGGGGGCGGTTCCTAGCCAACAATCTAGCCAAAACCGAGTGGATTGGCCATTGTTGATCCAGAACTTGGCCCCAACCGCAAAAGCGGGCCGGACCGCTTGGATCCCATTCCAAAACGAGGATCCGGTCAGCGAGGCCGTGAAGGGATTCCCGTTAGGGTAATATTTCGTTTTTAGAAGCTGTGGCCAGAGTCCCGACTCGTTTTGGGCAAGCCGCCATCACCATTTGGTGAGTAGAGCGACGTTCATAAGTTTCGAGTTCATGATCCCCAACCCACCGAATTTCTTAGGCGTGCACACAACCGCCCATTTAACTAGGTGGTATTTACGTTTGGTGCCGGTTCCTTCCCAAAAGAACCGGGATCGAGGAGTGTCGAGCTTAGCGTGCACGCCGTCACCTAGTAAGAACATCCCCATAGTGAAAAGAGGAAGGGAGGAGAGGCTCGAGTTTGTTAGGATTAGCCGGGCAGCAGAGGACATAAAACGCCCACGCCATGTGCTAACTCTATTTGCCACTTTCCCATAGAGAGGCTCCCACTCGAGGATAGAAAGTTTCCGGTGCAAGATCGGGAGCCCGAGGTACTTAATTGGAAAGCTCCCTAGCTTGTAATTAAGTAGGTTAGCTACTCACGTGCTTTGTTGGTCGTCCATCCCGATGGTGATGACCTCACTTTTCAGGAAGTTTATTTGGAGTCCTGAAAGGATCCCGAATACGAGTAGCAGAAGTTTAGCAGAAGCAATACTATGATCGTCTAGTTTGAACATCAACAGGGTATCGTCGGCGTATTGGAGGTGTGTCACTCCTCCCGGAATGAGGTGTGAAACCAGCCCCTTTATATGCCCAGCCGCCCTGGCCTTAGCAATCATAGCCGACAAGGCATCCTCCACGAAGTTAAAGACAAGTGGAGAGATGGGGTCTCCCTGTCGTAACCCTTTCTTATTGCGGAAATTTTTCCCATTTCACCATTGACAATAACTGCGGTGTGTCCACCCGAAATCAGGTGCATGATCCGGTGGACGAATCCAGCCTCAAAACCCTTTTTGAGGAGGACCTCACGCACAAACTCCCAGTTTACACGTTCGTAGGCTTTTTCAAAGTCTAACTTAAGGATTAACCCCTTCCCTTGAGTACGTTTCAGCTCATGGATAATTTCCGTTAGCACTATTGGGCCTTCGAGAATATTTCTGCCCTTGAGAAAGGCAGTTTGGCTCTTAAGTATGACTCGATGAGCTACCGGGGCCAACCTAGTTGCGTATGCTTTGGCACAAAGCTTAAAAAGCACGTTAATGAGCGTGATTGGCCGGAACAAATTCGGAGCAAAGCGGAACCAATTGTATGGGCACAAGAGGAAAATAACTAGTTCTCTGAATTTTGATTGCATCCGCCCCTTTAACCTTAGGTATTAGGCAGATCGCACCATAGTTAAGACGCGCTAAGTCTACCGTGCCGAGGGCGAAGCCATTTACTATCGCATGGAATAAGTCCCTAAGAACCGTCCAGAACTTTTTGAAGAACTCGACCGGCCAGCCGTCCAGGCCTGGTGCCGTGTCATTCTTCATATCAGCCAGAGCCTTGTCAATTGCTTGCGGCAGAAAAGACTATGCGAGGGCATCATTTTCCTGCTGAGACACGCGCTCCGTAGGCTCCCACAAGTCATCCCGGAGACTTAGACGCTTCTCTTCGGCTGTTCCCAACAACTCGATGAAGAAGTCGTAAATATGATTCACAATCTCACTTTGGGTCACCAAAACCCCATTTGTCTCAGATTGCAGTCTCAGGATGGTACTCGTGCGCTTTTGGCCATTGGCGTAGGCATGGAAAAAACCGGTATTGGCATCGCCTTTCATGGCCCACTTGACACCGCCCCTACGGCACCAATATTCCTCCTCCGCTCTAAGGATAGCCAAGACTTGGTTTTCCAAGGTGTATCTATGTTCCCATTCATCTCCTGAAAACGGTCTGGCATTGGCCTGCTCACCAAGGAGTGCAATTTCTTCAGTGATTCATTCCCTTCCCCGTTTGGACTCACTGTCGTGGTTAGCCCCAGCCCCGGACGAAGGCCCGCAAGGACGCAGCCGCGGAGGACCAGAAATCTACGGGTCCTCGCTGGCGCCCGATCCGATTACCAATCAGGGCCCAGCGGTTAGAGACCAACTAGGTAAACCCCTCGGCCTCGAACCAGGCCGTCTCAAAGAAGAACCGATGACTACGGCGCACACTATCCTCCCCTGAAGATAGAATTAAAGGGACGTGGTCTGAGCCAATACGTGTCTCAGCCACTAAGGTGCATAAAGGGAAGAGCACCTCCCAGTCACTAGTACAAAACACACGGTCGAGGACACAGCGGATAGGCGCATGCTGTTTGTTGGTCCATGTGAATCTCGCACCCGTACTTGCAATCTCACGCAGTGCGGCTGCCGCGGTTGCGTTATTGAAAAGGGACACCCTAGCCCAATCAATGTTGCTGTTATTCTTATCCGCCCCAAGCGGATCAATTTGAAATCCCTGCGTACTACAACATGCAGGTTGGCTGCTCTTTTGGCCCCAACCAGGGTTGTGATTGATGAGGACATGTACCTAGGGTAGGGTCACAGGCCTGACCTAAATACCCTCCCCAAGGACATCAGTCTAAAGCCAAAAGCATTCGAGGGGTACCATCATCCACTCGACTAGAAACATTTCCACTCGGAGGAATCAAGGTCACTCGACCGTATCAAGAAACACTCGACGGACAGAAGACCTAAAGTCACTCTACACAACAACGGTCGGGCATTAACTCCTAGACTTAATAACACTTTATTACGGACGTTACCTGTAACGCTCCTTCTTGATGAACATTGAACTCCTTGTAACGTGGGCTGGCTGGGGTTCTGGCGCACTCTATATAAGCCACCCTCCTCCACTGGCACAAGGGTTCGCACCCCCTATAACACACATGCATATAATCCAGTCGACCGCCTCCGGGCTCCGAGACGTAGGGCTGTTAGTTCCTCCGAGAAGGGCCTGAACTCGTAAAACTCGTGCGTACAACTTCTCCATAGCTAGGATCTTGCCTCTACATCCCTACCCCCCATTCTACTGTCAGACTTAGAACCACGACAGTTGGCGCCCACCGTGGGGCGGGTGTCTTAGAGACTTGTTGGAGAAGTTGCAATTTTTTCGATCCCCATCAGCATGGTTTCAGGCGGAGGATTGGCCGAGGGCCGTGAGATCCGTCTCGGCGCGCTCGTGTTCGTCGCCGACGACTCCGCTTGGCTCCAAGAGGCTCCACTCGACGTCGAGGCGCTCCCTGTCTGCAGGGCAACGCGCTTTCGCGCGTGCGTCCGCGGCGTCCTCCTGCGGCAGCCGTCGACCCAGTATCGGTCCGCTCCTGTGGCGTCTTCACTCCCTGCTGCCCGCCGGCGCAAGCGTTCCGGTCGGTCGAGGCTCCAGCGGTGGGTGAGGCATGCGGTGGCTCGCCAGTCGGTCACCCCCCAAGTCGCGGCAATCGAGCCCGACGAAACTCTCTACGGCCTGTTCGACTGGCTCCGTCGAGATTGCATCCGAGTGCGACAGCAGTGACCCCGCGGCAGAAGTCTTGATGGTCAATGGACCATGTAGTCCACCTGGCTTCCCCCGCGACGACGGTGGTGACGACGGAGGTGATCCATCGCGTGTCCACGAGGAGTACCGCCCCGAGCCCCTCTCTTCGCAACAGAGGGAAGAGCTTCGCCGCCGTAATATGGATGCACTTCACACTCCAATCGTTGGAGAAACCCCCGAGGCCTGGGCCTTGGAGGAGGCGCGCTTGGCCAACTTGGCTGAACGCACTCGATTGGAGAACCTCCAGCACGCACTCGATGAGCGTGCTCGGCAGCGGGTTCCTGAGTCCAGTCGACGACAGCTTTTTCCGCCTCCGACTCAGGTATATCGAACTCCGATCCAGAATCTCACAGCTGCCGCCCGAATAGCAGAGTCGATTCAGCCTTCCCAGTCGGAGGCTGGTAGAGGTTTGATGTAGATCCGAGCTTTGCTCCGGGCGGCGGGGGAGCAGAACACAGCAGTGTCACAGTCTCGGAACAGGATTCATAGTAGATCTGTAATGGTAGACACAGTTCAGTCGGCTCACAGCCCAAGATCGCCTCCAAGGCGTGAGGGACGTGGAGACCGACAGGATCAGTACAAAAACCGTGAGCAGTATGATCGACGTCGAGTACCCACACCTCCCCCAAGGAGTGGGTCATACGCACCTCGGCAACACGATGACAGATACCCTCACAGTGGTGGGCGAAGGATTCCAGTCGACCCCCGGGAGCCGGGCTTTGACGCGAGATCTATTCTCGTTCAAGGTCTGGTTGACAGGAACAGGGCACACAGAGATGACCATGATAGAGATTATCTGACGGATAGCAGAGTGCATGTTTCAGGTCCCGAGTGTTTCAGCAGAGCCATCAGAGCAGCAGTGATTCCTCCCAACTTCAGGTTGGCGACTGGAGTCAGCAAGTTCACTGGTGAGTCCAAGCCTGACACTTGGTTAGAGGACTACCGAGTGGCTGTGCAGATTGGTGGTGGCAATGATGAAGTGGCCATGAAGCACCTTCCTCTGATGTTGGAGCGCTCGACCAGAGCGTGGTTGAATCAGTTAGCACCCGGCAGTATTTATAGTTGGGAAGAACTTGCCCGAGTGTTTGTTAGAACATCTGAAGGTACATGCAAACGACCAGCAGGGCTAACAGAGCTACAATCTTGTGTGCAGAAGCCGAATGAAACCTTGAGGGATTATATCCAGAGATGGATCACGTTGCACCACACGG
This sequence comes from Triticum aestivum, assembly GCF_018294505.1. Classification (NCBI taxonomy): domain Eukaryota; kingdom Viridiplantae; phylum Streptophyta; class Magnoliopsida; order Poales; family Poaceae; genus Triticum; species Triticum aestivum. Next base: position 22,802,201 of record NC_057814.1, on the reverse strand, counting down.
TGGAAAATGTGTCAGATCACCAAGGAGTTTGTGCCTTCAAGGAAGGTGTCAAGTATCGAGAGTTGAATCTGAAGTTCGTTCGGACCGGAGATATGTCTCTGAATCGAATGATGGAGATTGCCACCAAGTATGCCAATGGTGAAGAGGAGGATCAGCTCCGGAGTGGCAAGCACAAAACAGTCGCCCACGAAACCGGACGAGGGAACTCCAGTCGGAAGCAGAAGCGCAAAGCCGAGCCAGCTGCTCCTGGAGAAGCCTTAGCCGTGACTCAAGGAAAGTTCAAGGGGAAGCCCAAAGGACCGTGGAACCCCAAGAAAATAAAAGATCAAGACGAAAATGATGTGTTGGATTTTCCATGCCACATTCACACCAAAAAAGATGAAGAGGGTAATCTCATTTACCCGAAGCATACCACTCAACAGTGTCGGCTCCTAATCCAGCAGTTCCGAGAGAAACAACCCAAAGAAAAGGAAAAAGAGTCGGACAAAGTTGAGGATAAAGAGGAAGATGATGATGGTTACCCCCACGTCAATTCCACTCTGATGATTTTTGCTGATGTTGAGAGCAAAAGTCGACTGAAACTCATCAACAGAGAAGTAAACATGGTCGCTCCGGCGACACCCAGTTATTTGAAGTGGTCTCAGACTGCCATTATGTTCGACCAGTCCGATCACCCAGCGCACATAGCCACCCCTGGGAGGCAAGCGTTGGTGGTCGACCCAGATGTCGAAGGCACTCGGTTGACTAAGGTTCTGATGGATGGTGGCAGTGGCTTGAATATATTGTATGCAGAGACCTTGAAGGGAATGGGCATTCCGATGTCCAGACTCAGTGAAAGCAATATGAGTTTCCATGGGGTTATTCCTGGCAAGAAGGCTGAGTCACTCGGCCAGATCGCCCTTGATGTAGTTTTCGGTGATTCCAAGAATTACCGCAAAGAAAAGTTGACGTTTGAAGTCATGGATTTCCAGAGTGCTTATCATGCTATACTGGGCAGGCCAGCTTATGCACGTTTTATGGCTCGACCATGTTACGTGTACCTCAAATTGAAGATGCCTGGTCCTAGAGGAGTGATCACTATCTCTGGCAATCGGAAGAAGGCAGAAGAGTGCTTCCAGAAAGGCTCAAAGATCACCGATGCACAAATGGCAGTAGTAGAATTGCAGGAGTATCAAAAGAATGCAGATCCAAGTGATTTGTTGCGAGCTAAGAAGCCTGCCATAGATTCTGCATTCCAGTCATCTGGTGAAACGAAGCTGATTCAGATTCACCCGACCGACTCCAATGCTGCTCCGACACACATTTCGACAACACTCGACTCCAAATAGGAAGAAGTGCTCATCCAGTTGCTCCGTGAGAGCTGGGACATCTTTGCATGGAAACCTTCTGACATGCCGGGTGTTCCCAGGGGGCTGGCTGAGCACCGTTTGCGAGTCCACCCAAAAGTGAAACCATTCAAAGAACATCTTCGACGGTCCGGCGTACATAAGAGAAAAGCAATTGGTGAAGAAGTGGCTCGGCTCCTAGCAGCTGAGTTTATCTGAGAGATTTACCACTCCGAGTGGCTAGCCAATGTTGTCATGGTCCCCAAGAAGGACGACTCACTTCGCATGTGCATTGACTTCAAGCATATCAATCGGGCCTGCTCGAAAGATCACTTTCCTCTCCCCAGCATCGACCAAATAGTCGACTCGACTGCAGGGTGTGAGCGCTTGTCCTTTTTGGACGCGTATTCCGGGTATCATCAGATCCGACTGTATGGACCCGATGAGATAAAAACAGCTTTCGTCACTCCATTTGGGTGCTTCTGTTATGTCACCATGCCATTCAGCCTGAAGAATGCTGGAGCCACATTCATGAGGATGATTCAAAAGTGTTTACTCACTCAAATCAGTCGGAATGTGGAAGCATACATGGATGACATTGTGGTCAAGTCACGTAAAGGTTCCGACCTGCTGGCTGACCTTGCTGAAACTTTTGCCAACCTCAGAAGGTATGATATCAAGCTTAATCCATCAAAGTGCACATTCGGAGTTTCGGGCGGAAAATTACTCGGCTTCCTCGTTTCCGAGCAGGGGATCGACGCTAACCCAGAGAAAGTTGGTGCCATTCTCCAAATGAAACGCCCTATGCGTGTGCACGATGTCCAGAAGCTTACAGGTTGTTTGGCCGCCTTAAGTTGATTCATTTCTCGCCTCGGTGAAAAGGCATTGCCTCTTTACCGACTGATGAAGAAGTCTGATAAGTTCGAGTGGACTCCTGAAGCTGATGCAGCATTTGCAGAGCTCAAAGCCCTGCTTTCCACCCAGCCGGTGCTTGCTGCCCCAATCAGCAAAGAGCCTTTACTGCTTTACATTGCATCCACTGGACAAGTCGTCAGTACAGTACTTGCGGTCGAGCGGGAAGAAGAAGGAAAAGCCTATAAAGTTCAGCGCCCAGTATATTATGTTTCTGAAGTTTTGACTCCATCAAAGCAAAGATATCCACATTATCAGAAGTTTGTTTATGGGATTTATATGACCACGAAGAAGGTTGCACACTATTTCTCTGACCACTCTATTACAGTCGTCAGCGACGCTCCATTATCAGAGATTCTGAACAACAGAGATGCAACTGGTCGAGTGGCAAAGTGGGCGATTGAACTCCTTCCCTTGGACATCAAGTTTGAGGCAAAGAAAGCTATCAAGTCCCAAGCAATAGTAGATTTCCTCGCCGAGTGGATCGAACAGCAACTCCCGACTCAAGTCCACTCGGAGCGCTAGACCATGTTCTTTGATGGCTCCAAGATGCTGAATGGTTTCGGTGCTGGGGTGGTACTGGTATCCCCCCGAGGAGACAAGCTCAGATATGTTCTCTAGGTTCACTTTGATTCCTCCAATAATGAAGCGGAATATGAAGCACTCTTATATGGGTTACGTATGGCCATCTCACTCGGCGTCCGTCGCCTCATGGTCTACGGCGACTCAGATTTGGTAGTCAATCAAGTGATGAAGGAGTGGGACGTCAGAAGCCCAGCTATGACTGGTTACTACAATGTGGCTAGGAAGTTGGAAAAGAAGTCTGAGGGGTTAGAGCTCCATCATATAGCCCGACTGAAAAATCAAGCAGCCGATGATTTGGCAAAGATAGGTTCCAAGAGAGAAGCCATTCCCAGCAATGTGTTTTTGGAACACATTCATACACCTTCAGTTCAAGAAGATCCTTTCACTGAAGAGCCCCCGCAGCCTAAGAGTGCTACAGATCCGACTGAAGTCGAGGTCCCAGCCGTGGTCAATCTGATCATGGAGGTTTTAGTCATCACTCCCGACTGGACAGTGCCATATATTGCGTATATCCTTAGGAAGGAACTCCCAGAGGATGAAGAGGAGGTTCGACAGATCGTCCGTCGGTCCAAAGCCTTTACTGTGATAAGAGGACAACTGTTCAGAGAAAGTGTGACTGGAGTCAGCCAGAAATGCATAACGCCAGAAGAAGGTCGAGTGATCCTCAACGATATCCACTCGGTGACCTGTGGCCACCATGCGTCCTCTCGGACCATTGTGGCGAAAGCATACCGAGCTGGATTTTATTGGCCACGAGCAAATGAAATGGCGAAAGATATAGTTGACAAATGTGAAGGCTGCCAGTTTTACTCCAATATGTCCCACAAGCCTGCGTCAGCCCTGAAGACCATTCCACTCGTCTGGCCCTTTGCTGTTTGGGGATTGGATATGGTTGGACCGCTGAGGACTGGTAGGAGCGGCTTCACTCATGTGCTTGTAGCAGTCGACAAGTTTACCAAATGGATTGAAGCCAAGCCTATCAAGAATCTTGAAGCCAGTACTGCCGTCAGCTTCATCAGAGAGTTGACATTCAGATATGGGGTTCCGCACAGCATCATCACTAACAACGGGTCGAACTTCGATTCTGATGAGTTCAGAGCCTTGTGCGCTTCCCAAGGCACACGAGTCGACTATGCTTCAGCCGCCCACCCCCAGTCGAATGGACAAGCAGAAAGAGCAAATGGCTTGATTCTCAAAGGACTGAAACCCCGACTGATGTGTGATCTCAAGCACGCAGCAGGCGCCTGGGTCGATGAACTCCCATCGGTTCTTTGGGGATTGAGGACAACTCCCAATCGGTCGACTGGCCGAACTCCATTCTTCTTGGTCTATGGAGCTGAAGCTGTTCTACCGAGTGACTTGCTTCACAATGCACCCCGAGTCGAGCTCTTCTATGAAGATGAAGCAGAATAGGCCCGGCAGGACGCAGTCGATCTCCTAGAGGAGGAACGAGAGATGGCCTTAATCCGGTCGACCATTTATCAGCAAGACTTGCGTCGATTCCACGCCAGAAACGTGAGGGGCCGAGCCTTTCAAGAGGGAGACTTGGTTCTTCGAGTGGATCAGCAGAAACCACACAAGCTCGCCGCTGCTTGGGAAGGTCCCTTCATTGTCACCAGAGTTCTCCACAATGGAGCATACCATCTTTACAATGTCGAGCATCAGAAAGACGAGCCACAGGCTTGGAATGCAGAGCTGCTCCGCCCCTTTTATACTTAAGTACTCATTCGGATGAGATGTAATAAGAAATACCTTTGTAGTTTGTTTGTCAAAGACAAGAGCTTTACAGTCTTCTTAAACGATTGTTGTTGCTTTTGTTTGCGTCTGAAATCCACCAGTGGATGACTTTGCCGCGAATCCGTTTCGCCTAAGTTTGAAAAATCCTACCGAGTGATGAGCAACCCTCCCACTCGGGGGCTTAGCTGTAGTCCAGTACTTGCCTAAGTTAGAAACCCATCCCTATCCGCAAGGACGACGAGGTGCAGGTCGACTGAAACCTTCTCCTTCGGAGCTGCGTCACAAGGACAACGTACGCTCCATCCCTATCCGCAAGGACGACGAGGTGCAGGTCGACTGCAACCTTCTACTTCAGAGCTGCGTCACAAGTACAACGTACGCTCCATCCCTATCCGCAAGGACGACGAGGTGCGGGTCGACTGCAACCTTCTCCTTAGGGACTGCGTCACAAGTGCAACGTGTACTCCATCCCTATCCGCAAGGACGACGAGGTGCAGGTCGACTGCAACCTTCTCCTTCGGAGCCGCGTCACAAGTACAACGCGCGCTCCGTCCTTATCTACAAGGACGACGAGGTGCAAGTCGACTGGAGTATCCACCTCAGAGCTGCATCTCAAGCACAAAGATTATTCCGTGTGGAGAACAAATTCCACTCGAAGGCAAATACAAGCATATTCAGAGATAAATCAAGTTCAGATAAATCCTAAAGTTCAAGACCACGGATCAAAGTACTCGGGCATTCAGCCCGAAGGAGTTTAACGATTACAAAATCACTCAGCATTCCGAGGCAAATTTAAGGCAGGGCATAAAAGTTGGTTCACTCCACAGGAGGGGGGCTGGCAGGCTCGACGAATTCGTCCAGGTCGACCCCGTCAGCAATCCGAGTGGCGGCAGTAATGAAAGTCTCCATGAAGGACTGGAAGTCGTGCCTCTTGGTGTTAGCAACTTTAATCGCCGCCAGCTTCTCTTCCCGAGCTTCTCGACAGTGGACGCGAACCAGAGATAGAGCCACATCAGCGCCGCACCGGGTAGAAGACTTCTTCCATTCTTGAATTCGACTGGGAACTTCATTGAGCCGAGCCATCATAGACTCGAGGTCATTCTGAAGTGTTGCCATGGGCCAGAGAGCTGTGTCAATCCGTGACATCGCAACTTTCAGTCGGGCGAGATAATCAACAACACCAGTGATGCGGGATTCCAGTCGGAGCACATTCATCGCAGCTTCATCCTTCACTGGAGAGTTGATGGGGTCCAAGCTTGGTTCAATTCGCCCGGTCTCTTCCTCGAAGTCCCGACAAAACTCTGCATGCACAATTCAAGGGTGTGTCAATGATCATATGTCGAGTCGACAAGAACAAACCAGTTGGATCAAAGAAAACACCTTCAAGCATGACAAACAACTTCTTAGCAAGGCTTCCCAGATAACTCTCCAGATCGTTTCTCCTGCGGGTAATACCTTCCATCTTCTCGTTCAGATTTTCCTTGTCCTTCTTCAGGCGAGTCGCTTCCTTATTGGCTTCGTCAAGGGCAGTTTTCAGCTTGGAGTTTTCTTCCTCCAATTTGCCGACTGAAGCCAACTTCTGTTCAGCGAGCGCGGTTTTCTCATCAGCTTTTTTTTGCGCGGCCGCCAGATCTTGATCCTTTTTCGCCAGAGCTTGGTTCAGTTTCTCTGAAAGAAATAATGCTTGATTTAGAAAAAGCAGAATGAAATCTGGTTTAGGGATAACTCAGTCGACATGTCTTCCTTACCAGCGGCGTCATCCTTGGCTTTCTGCAGTTCTGTCTTGGCCAGCTCCAGATCGAGGTTGAGTTGAATTTGCTGCTTCTCCAGGTCAGCAAAACGAGCTCCAAGATCACAAGATTTCTGCAACCAAAGAACAGGCCAGTCAACAGGTGAAAAGATTGGTTATTTCAGAGAGATAAAAGGGTAAAGCCAACAAATTCTAAGACTACTGCCGAATCAAACATCCAACAGTAGTCTCGGGGACTACACCCAGTGGGTGCACTTAGCGTGCCCCCACTCGTTCAGTTTACACTCGACAAGGCCTGTCCAGCACGAGTGCAAAAAAAAAAGAGAAAGCAACAAACAGAGTCTTCAGATCACCACTGGTTCAAAGTTCCACTCGACATGGCCAGACCAGACCGAGTGAAGAAATTCAAATTCCAAGACTACAATCGACTGCCCGCAGTCCACCATAGTCTCGGGGACTACACCCAGTGGGTGCACTCAGCGTGCCCCCACTGGTTCAAAAATTAAATCGACGACAACATCGAATTCAGCTCAAAGTACGGATTTGCTCAGTGACAAATTGAAACACCCAGTGGGTGTACAGATGCGAAGCGCAGACAGATGAAAAGATTCTTTGAAAGAAAGTTTTCAGGTACCATATCCTAACAGAACAAGCCAAAAGAGTCGGTAGGCAATCTGCTAACCTGGACATTGCTCTGGAGAGCGGAGCTGGCATCATAAGCAGCTTGGCTGGCTTCCCGCACCATCTTCACCTTCTCCATCATAATGCCCGCCTGGCGTATAGCCTCTTTGGCAGCACCCACTTGGTCGTCTGGGACGTGATGTGTAGAAAAAAGTGAAGGTGGATCGGCGGGAGCCTGTGCAGCTGGCGCGGAAGGCCGAGCACTCGACAGCGGTATGGCGAAGGAGACGGAAGTCCGATTGGCATCGCCGGCGTCTTGAACTACCGGTTCCACCACCGGCGTCGACTGAAGCGTCTTGCCAGCGGACATTTTCCTGTTTCTTCTCCCCAAGGGACTCTATGGTTCGTCCTCCTCGTCATCGGGGAGGTCAATGACGTTGATAGCTGTAAAAAGATCAGTCGCCAAAATTTCATCACCCAATTGGATATATCACAGTTCAATCGACAAAGCGAAGACAAAATCACGAAGATTGTACCCGGATTGGAGGTGACCGCATCTTCCATTTCCTCGTCCTTGTTTTTATAAGCAGAGGTCCCGGAGGTAGCGGCACTGCCAGTTTCAAGATTCATTCGGTCCAAACCAAGGGGAAAATAAACAACACAGAGCATCGAGTAAAAGCGAAAGAAGGACACTCACGCAGAAGCAACATGAACGTCAATTTTGATTCTCGGCAGCGCCTTCCGAGTCTTCTGCACTACAACCTTGGACTGCTTTGGAGCCTTTTCAGTTGGTGCCAGAGAGGACGTCCGAGGATGATTTGACGACTGCCCGGTCTGAACGGTGGCCTTGTCACGCCGGGTCGTGAGTAAGTTTGGATCGCCTTTCCCTGTGGGGAGGAGAGTCGACCTCTTCTTTGTCACTTGGGTCATCGCTCTCCTCGTCCCCCTCTCCGTTGGAATGCCACTCGCCGCTTTCACCTCCGCTTGCCTCCCCCTCCGGGTCCTGCTCTTGCTCTCCGTTGGGCATCAAATACATTTCAGTAAGGGCCTAGAAGAAAACAAGAAAGACAAAGTAAGTCGGTGAAGCATAAACAGTTGCATGTTAAATCAAGATGGCACTCGGTAATTCAGAATCGGACCATGTCTTGTTCATAGGATTGGTCAAGTGGAGGGATTCTCCTGGCTCCTCTGGGGTTATCCTTGTTGCCAGTGATACTCCTCAACCACTTCTCCACCGTATCCTCGTCAACTTCCTCTGGGTGCACCCGAGTGGAATCTTCAATGCCCGAGTACATCCACATCGGATGGTCGCGGTCTTGAAGTGGCTGAATGCGCCGTCTGAGAAAGACTTCCAGCAGATCCATTCCAGTTACACCCTCACGGATGAGATGGACCTCTCGCTCAACCAGCACTTTCACCTCCGCTTTCTCCCCTGGAGTCACTTTCAAGGCGGAGGGCTTCTCTACGTGAGCCATAGAAAAAGGAGGAAGTCCAGTCGACTGACCTGGAGTCGACTGGTCTTTGCAGTAAAACCAGGTCGACTGCCACCCTCGTACCGACTCAGGAAGAATTATGGCTGGGAAAGAGCTCTCACCCCTCATCTGAATCCCAAGACCCCCACACATCTGGATCACTTGGGTCCTCTCGTCACTCGGATTGGCCTTTTTGACCGACTGGGAGCGACACGTGAAAATGTGCTTGAAGAGACCCCAGTGTGGTCGACAACCCAAGAAATTTTCGCACAGAGACACGAAAGCAGCAAGATACACGATGATGTTGGGGGAAAAGTGATGAAGTTGTGCTCCAAAGAAATTCAAGAAAGCTCGGAAAAAAGGATGCGGAGGCAATGAAAATCCACGGTCGATGTGAGTGGCGAGGAGGACGCATTCACCCTCCCGCAGTCGGGGTTCGGTCTCATCCTCCGGGAGCCGCGCCGATCCGTGTGGAATCAGCCCCTCCTCCTGGCGGATCATCGACCGGATCCAGTCGCCCTGGATCCAGCAGCACGGCAAACCGGACCGCGATGAGGATCCGCCTCGGCTGGACTTTTTCCGCTTCGCCTTCGCCGCCGCCTTCTTCGCGTGCTCCAGAGCCACCGTCTTTTCTTTCCCCATCGCCGCGGACGGAGCTCGAACGGAGCGGCGGCGCTGGAGCGGGAGCAGGCGCAGTGGGGAAAACTGTGAAGGGAGAAGAAGAATGAGGACGCACTGTTCAAAAACCCCGGTCCAGCACCCTATATGGGGTTGCTTCCGAGTGATTGACCTGTAGGCCCGGGCGATCTTATCAAATCCCACAACAGTCGCGTGCGCGATACGTGGCAAAAAGGCGGCGCGGGCATCGAGGCGGCCTTGCCTTATCTAGCCTGATTACTGCGGCCTCCTCCGCCCCGCGCGCTTCCCAAAATTCGAGTCCCGCGAGATCCGCGGGCAGCAGAACAACTTGTCAGACGGAAGATCTCCTCCACATTAGCACTCGGACCTCTTCCAGCAAAAGTTCACTCGACAAAACCAGGAATGGATCAAGGCGACTGAAAAAGAAGTTGGTGTCAGCACCTCGGTTTGTTGATCCAAAACAAGACACACCCGAAGCGCAAAAAATGAGTTGGAAGTATTTTCAACTCCTTCTCCACTCAAACCCTGATCCATTCAGGGGCTAATGATGAGGACATGTACCTAGGGTAGGGTCACAGGCCTGACCTAAATACCCTCCCCAAGGACATCACTCTAAAGCCAGAAGCATTCGAGGGGTACCATCATCCACTCGACCAGAAACATTTCCACTCGGAGGAATCAAGGTCACTGGACCGTAACAAGAAACACTCGACGAACAGAAGACCTAAAGTCACTCTACACAGCAACGGTCAGGCATTAACTCCTAGACTTAATAACACTTTATTACGGACGTTACCTGTAATGCTCCTTCTCTATGAACATTGAACTCCTTGTAACGTGGGTTGGCTGGGGTTCTGGCGCACTCTATATAAGACACCCTCCTCCACTGGCACAAGGGTTCGCACCCCCTGTAACACACACGCATGTAATCCAGTCGACCGCCTCCGGGCTCCGAGACGTAGGGCTATTACTTCCTCCGAGAAGGGCCTGAACTCGTAAAACTCGTGCGTACAACTTCTCCATAGCTAGGATCTTGCCTCTACATCCCTACCCCCCATTCTACTGTCATACTTAGAACCACGACAGTGATCTCTCCCAAGAAATCCGCTGAATTCACATGGTCAGCCGACCCATAGACACTCACAATCACCCAAGTAAATTCGGACACGCGGCAACGAACAGTTGCAGCGATACAACACACACCGGCCTCCCACAAAATTACATCACAAATATCACAATTACATCCCATCAGGAGGCCACCCGAGTGCCCCAAGGAGGGGGTCCAGAACCAGTTGAAGCATTGGAGACGGTCGTACGCCAGTAGATCCCTAGACATGAAATCGGCCTTAATTGTTTCCTGTAAAGCTACAAAATCGATATGCTCTTTGGCCATATACTCTCTAAGTTGCGTCCGCCGCCCCCCATGGCCACATCCGCGGATATTCCAGAATATATAACGCATGATATGATACGGTTTCTAAGGCGAACTCCACGAGAGCTCACCGCTTTGGCCACTCGCTTCCGCACCGGCACACGGCTGGAAGACGGGACGACCAAGGCTACCCCAGCCTCGTCCCCGTTGATGGGCATTTGTTCTCCACCAGCCTCTACTGGTACTGTGACCTGACCAGCCTCTGCCGGCTCTGCCGCGCACCAGGCGGTAGCAGCAGCGAGAGCAGCGTGAGCCTCTTCGCTCGCGCGGACTAGCAAAATGATAGCCACAGCCGAGGATTCAATCGCAACACCACTATCGTGAAGAATCTCAGCAAGATCATCTTCGGAAAACGGATTCAGAATCTTAAAGGAGGGGGTTGGGTTACCCGGCACATCCATGTTCTTGTCGGCCACACGCAGCTTGGCGCTCTCTAGAGAGGTCATATCCCCGAGCTTTGCTTTGGCGTGCACGCTGGGAGCCCGCTGCGTCACTGGAGTCGCCCTTGATCGCTTGGCCTTCACGGATGGTGTTGGGGAACGTAGTATTTCAAAAAAAATTCCTACGATCACGCAAGATCTATCTAGGAGAAGCATAGCAATGAGAAGGGAGAGTGTGTCCACGTATCCTCGTAGACCGAAAGAGGAAGCGTTTAGTAACATAGTTGATGTAGTCGAACGTCTTCGTGATCCAACCGATCAAGTACCGAACGCACGACACCTCCGCGATCTGCACACGTTCAGCTTGGTGACGTCCCTCGAACCCTTGATCCAGCTGAGGCCGAGGGAGAGTTCCGTCAGCATGACGACGTGCTGACGATGATGATGAAGTTACCGGCACAGGGCTTCGCCTAAGCACTACGATGATATGACCAAGGTGCAAAACTGTGGAGGGGGGCACCGCACACGGCTAAGAGATTGTCTGTTGTGCCTTTGGGTGCCCCCCCACATATATAAAGGAGGGAGGGAGGAGGAGGCTGACCAGGAGGAGGCGTGCCCAAGGGGGGGGAGTCCTACTCCAAGTAGGATTCGACCCCCCCTTTCCTAGTTCCACAAGGAGAAGGGGGGAAGGAGAGGGAGGAGAGAAGGAAGGGGGGGCTAGCCCTAGTCCAAATCGGTTTGGGCTAGGGGGCCGCGCGCCACACCTTGGCCTGCCTCCTCTATTCCACCACTAGGCCCATGAGGCCCAATAATTTCCCGGGAGGGGGGGGGGTCCGGTAACCACTGGTACTCCGAAACTTATCCAAAACGATCCGAACCATTCCGGTGTCCGAATGTAGCCTTCCAATATATGAATCTTCACGTATCGACCATTTCGAAACTCCTCGTCATGTCTATGATCTCACCCGGGACTCTGAACAACCTTCGGTACATCAAATCACATAAACTCATAATACGAATCGTCATTGAACGTTAAGCATGCGGTTCCTACGGGTTCGAGAACTATATAGACATGACCGAGACACATCTCCGGTCAATAACCAATATTGGCTCCTACATATTATACGAAGATCTTTATCGGTCAAACCGCACAAGAACATACATTGTTCCCTTTGTCATCCATATGTTACTTGCCCGAGATTCGATCGTCGGTATCATCATACCTAGTTCAATCTCGTTACCGGCAAGTCTCTTTACTTGTTCCGTAATGCATCATCCCGCAACTAACTCATTAGTCACATTGCTTGCAAGGCTTATAGTGATGTGTATTACCGAGAGGGCCCAGAGATACCTCTCCGACAATCGGAGCGACAAATCCTAATCTCGATCTATGCCAACTCAACAAACACCATCGGAGACACCTGTAAAGCATCTTTATAATCACCCAGTTACGTTGTGACGTTTGATAGCACACTAAGTGTTCCTCCGGTATTCGGGAGTTGCATAATCTCATAGTTATAGGAACATGTATAAGTCATGAAGAAAGCAATAGCAATAAACTAAACGATCATAGTGCTAAGCTAACGGATGGGTCTTGTCCATCACATCATTCTCTAATGATGTGATCCCGTTCATCAAATGACAACACATGTCTATGGTTAGGAAACTTAACCATCTTTGATTAATGAGCTAGTCTAGTAGAGGCATACTAGGGACACTCTGTTTGTCTATGTATTCACACATGTACTAAGTTTCCGGTTAATATAATTCTAGCATGAATAATAAACATTTATCATGATATAAGGAAATATAAATAACAACTTTATTATTGCCTCTAGGGCATATTTCCTTCAGTCTCCCACTTGCACTAGAGTCAATAATCTAGTTCACATCGCCATGTGATTGAACACCAATAGTTCACATCTTTATGTGATTAACATCCATAGTTCACATCGCCATGTGACCAACACTCAAAGGGTTTACTAGAGTCAATAATCTAGTTCACATCGCTATGTGATTAACACCCAAGAATATTAAGGTGTGATCATGTTTTGCTTGTGAGATAACTTTTAGTCTACGGGCTGCAACATTCAGATCCGTATGTATTTTGCAAATTTCTATGTGTACAATACTCTGCACGGAGCTACTCTAGCTAATTACTCCCACTTTCAATATGTATCTAGATTGAGACCTAGAGTCATCCAGATCAGTGTCAAAGTGACACGTCTCCGTCGTATCTATAATTTTTGATTGTTCCATGCCAATATTCTACAGCTTTCCTATACTTTTGGCAACTTTTTATATTATTTTTGGGGACTAACATATTGATCCAGTGCCCAGTGCCAGTTCCTGTTTGTTGCATGTTTTATGTTTCGCAGAAACCCCATATAAAACGGAATCCAAACGGGATAAAAACGGACGGAGAATATTTTTGGAATATTTGGAGAATCCCGGAAGAAGAATCAACGCGAGATGGTTCCCGAGGGGGCACGAGGCAGGGGGCGCGCCCCACCCCCTAGGCGCGCCCCTGACCCTCGTGGGGCCCCCGTAAGGCGGCTGCTACTCTACTTTGGATGGTAGAAAACTAATTTTCGGAGAAAAATCTGGGCGAAGGTTTCAATGCAATCGGAGTTACGGATCTCCATATATATACGAAACGGTGAAAGGGCAGCAGAGGAGAATGCAGAAACAGAGAGAAACAGAGAGACAGATCCAATCTCGGAGGGGCTGTCGCCCCTCCCACGCCATGGAGGCCAAGGACCAGAGGGGAAACCCTTCTCCCATCTAGGGAGGATTTCAAGGAAGAAGAAGACGAAGGCCCCCCTCTCCCCTTCTCTTCCAGTGGCGCGAACGCTGCCATGGCCATCATCATCACCGCATCTTCACCAACAACTTCACCGCCATCATCACCAACTCTTCCCCCGTCTATGCAGCGGCGTAACCTCTCTCTTACCCGCTGTAATCTCTACTTAAACATGGTGCTCAACGCTATATATTATTTCCCAATGATGTATGGCTATCCTATGATGTTTGAGTAGATCCGTTTTGTCCTCTGGGCTATTTGATAATCAAGATTGGTTTGATTTGCATGTTTTATTATTGGTGCTATCCTATGGTGCTCTCCGTGTCGCGCAAGCGTGAGGGATTCCCGCTGTAGGGTTTGCAATATGTTCATGATTTGCTTATGGTGGGTGGCGTGAGTGACAGAAGCACAGACCCTGTTGGGGAACGTAGTAATTTCAAAAAATTTCCTACGCACACGCAAGATCATGGTGATGCATAGCAACGAGAGGGGAGAGTGTTGTCCACGTACCCTCGTAGACCGACAGCGGAAGCGTTATCACAACGCGGTTGATGTAGTCGTACGTCTTCACGATCCGACCGATGAAGTACCGAACGTACGGCACCTCCGAGTTCTACACAGGTTCAGCTCGATGACGTCCCTCGAACTCCGATCCAGCCGAGTGTTGAGGTAGAGTTTCGTCAGCACGGCGGCGTGGTGACGATGATGATGTTCCACCGACGCAGGGCTTCTCCTAAGCTCCGCAACGGTATTATCGAGGTGTAATATGGTGGAGAGGGGCACCGCACACGGCTAAGAGATCTCAAGGATCAATTGTTGTGTCTCTGGGGTACCCCCCTGCCCCCGTATATAAAGGAGCAAGGGGGAGGCAGCCGGCCAAGGGGAGAGGCGCGCCATAGGGGGGAGTCCTACTCCCACCGGGAGTAGGACTCCTCCTTTCCTTGTGGGAGTAGGAGAAGGGAAGGGGGGAGGAGAAAGAAGGAAGGGTGCGCCCCCCTTCCCTAGTCCAATTCGGACCAGACCATGGGGAGGGGTGCGGCCACCTTTTGAGGCCTTTCTCTCCTTTCCCGTATGGCCCATTAAGGCCCAATACGAATTCCCGTAACTCTCCGGTACTCCGAAAAATACCCGAATCACTCGGAACCTTTCCGAAGTCCGAATATAGTCGTCCAATATATCGATTTTTACGTCTCGACCATTTCGAGACTCCTTGTCATATCCCCGATCTCATCCGGGACTCCGAACTCCTTCGGTACATCAAAACTCAATAAAACTGTCATCGTAACGTTAAGCGTGCGGACCCTACGGGTTCGAGAACTATGTAGACATGACCGAGACACGTCTCCGGTCAATAACCAATAGCGGGACCTGGATGCCCATATTGGCCCCCACATATTCTACGAAGATCTTTATCGGTCAGACCGCATAACAACATACGTTGTTCCCTTTGTCACCGGTATGTTACTTGCCCGAGATTTGATCGTCGGTATCTCGATACCTAGTTCAATCTCGTTACCGGCAAGTCTCTTTACTCGTTCCGTAACACATCATCCCGCAACTAACTCATTAGTCACAATGCTTGCAAGGCTTATAGTGATGTGCATTACCGAGTGGGCCCAGAGATACCTCTCCGACAATTGGAGTGACAAATCCTAATCTCAAAATACGCCAACCCAACAAGTACTTTTGGAGACACCTGTAGAGCACCTTTATAATCACCCATTTATGTTGTGACGTTTGGTAGCACACAAAGTGTTCGTCCGGTAAACGGGAGTTGCATAATCTCATAGTCATAGGAACATGTATAAGTCATGAAGAAAGCAATAGCAGCATACTAAACAATCGAGTGCTAAGCTAACGGAATGGGTCATGTCAATCACGTCATTCTCCTAATGAGGTGATCTCGTTAATCAAATGACAACTTATGTCTATGGCTAGGAAGCATAACCATCTTTGATTAACGAGATAGTCAAGTAGAGGCATACTAGTGACACTCTGTTTGTCTATATATTCACACATGTATTATGTTTCCGGTTAATACAATTCTAGCATGAATAATAAACATTTATCATGATACAAGGAAATAAATAGTACTTTATTATTGCCTCTAGGGCATATTTCCTTTAGTCTCCCACTTGCACTAGGGTCAATAATCTAGATTACACAGTAATGATTCTTACACCCATGGAGCCTTGGTGCTGATCATGTTTTGCTCGTGGAAGAGGCTTAGTCAACGGGTCTGCAACATTCAGATCTGTATGTATCTTGCAAATTTCTATGTCTCCCACCTGGACTAAATCCCGGATGGAATTGAAGCGTCTTTTGATGTGCTTGGTTCTCTTGTGAAATCTGGATTCCTTTGCCAAGGCAATTGCACCAGTATTGTCACAAAAGATTTTCATAGGACCCGATGCACTAGGTATGACACCTAGATCGGATATGAACTCCTTCATCCAGACTCCTTCATTTGCTGCTTCCGAAGCAGCTATGTACTCCGCTTCACATGTAGATCCCGCCACGACGCTTTGTTTAGAACTGCACCAACTGACAGCTCCACCGTTCAATGTAAATACGTATCCGGTTTGCGATTTAGAATCGTCCAGATCAGTGTCAAAGCTTGCATCAACGTAACCATTTACGATGAGCTCTTGGTCACCTCCATGTACGAGAAACATATCCTTAGTCCTTTTCAGGTATTTCAGGATGTTCTTGACCGCTGTCTAGTGATCCACTCCTGGATTACTTTGGTACCTTCCTGCTAGACTTATAGCAAGGCATACATCAGGTCTGGTACACAGCATTGCATACATGATAGAGCCTATGGCTGAAGCATAGGGGACATCTTTCATCTTCTCTCTATCTTCTGCAGTGGTCGGGCATTGAGTCTTACTCAACTTCACACCTTGCAACACAGGCAAGAATCCTTTCTTTGCTTGATCCATTTTGAACTTCTTCAAAACTTTGTCAAGGTATGTGCTTTGTGAAAGTCCAATTAAGCGTCTTGATCTATCTCTATAGATCTTGATGCCCAATATATACGCAGCTTCACCGAGGTCTTTCATTGAAAAACTCTTATTCAAGTATCCCTTTATGCTATCCAGAAATTCTATATCATTTCCAATCAGTAATATGTCGTCCACATATAATATCAGAAATGCTACAGAGCTCCCACTCACTTTCTTGTAAATACAGGCTTCTCCAAAAGTCTGTATAAAACCAAATGCTTTGATCACACTATCAAAGCGTTTATCCCAACTCCGAGAGGCTTGCACCAGTCCATAAATGGATCGCTGGAGCTTGCACACTTTGTTAGCTCCCTTTGGATCGACAAAACCTTTTGGTTGCATCATATACAACTCTTCTTCCAGAATCCATTCAGGAATGCAGTTTTGACATCCATTTGCCAAATTTCATAATCATAAAATGCGGAAATTGCTAACATGATTCGGACAGACTTAAGCATCGCTACGGGTGAGAAGGTCTCATCGTAGTCAATCCCTTGAACTTGTCGAAAACCTTTCGCAACAAGTCGAGCTTTATAGACAGTAACATTACCATCAGCGTCAGTCTTCTTCTTGAAGATCCATTTATTTTCAATGGCTTGCCGATCATTGGGCAAGTCAACCAAAGTCCATACTTTGTTCTCATACATGGATCCCATCTCAGATTTCATGGCCTCAAGCCATTTTGCGGAATCTGGGCTCACCATCGCTTCTTCATAGTTCGTAGGTTCGTCATGGTCTAGTAACATAACTTCCAGAACAGGATTACCGTACCACTCTGGTGCGGATCTTACTCTGGTTGAAATACGAGGTTCAGTAATAACTTGCTCTGAAGTTTCATGATCATCATCATTAACTTCCTCACTAATTGGTGTAGGTGTCTCAGAAACAGGTTTCTGTGATGAACTACTTTCCAATAAGGGAGCAGGTATAGTTACCTCATCAAGTTCTACTTTCCTCCCACTCACTTCTTTCGAGAGAAACTCCTTCTCTAGAAAATTTCCGAATTTAGCAACAAAAGTTTTGCCTTCGGATCTGTGATAGAAGGTATACCCAACAGTCTCCTTTGGGTATCCTATGAAGACGCATTTCTCCGATTTGGGTTCGATCTTATATGGTTGAAGTTTCTTCACATAAGCATCGCAACCCCAAACTTTAAGAAACGACAACTTTGGTTTCTTGCCAAACCACAGTTCATAAGGCGTCGTCTCAACGGATTTTGATGGTGCCCTATTCAACGTGAATGCAGCCGTCTCTAAAGCATAACCCCAAAACGATAGCGGTAAATCAGTAAGAGACATCATAGATCGCACCATATCTAGTAAAGTGCGATTACGACGTTCGGACACACCATTACGCTGTGGTGTTCCGGGTGGCGTGAGTTGCGAAACTATTCCGCATTGTTTCAAATGTAGACCAAACTCGTAACTCAAATATTCTCCTCCACGATCTGATCGTAGAAACTTTATTTTCTTGTTACGATGATTTTCAACTTCACTCTGAAATTCTTTGAACTTTTCAAATGTTTGAGACTTATGTTTCATTAAGTAGATATACCCATATCTGCTTAAATCATCTGTGAAGGTGAGAAAATAACGATATCCGCCACGAGCCTCAACATTCATCGGACCACATACATCTGTATGTATGATTTCCAACAAATCTGTTGCTTTCTCCATAGTTCCGGAGAACGGTGTTTTAGTCATCTTGCCCATGAGGCACGGTTCGCAAGTACCAAGTGATTCATAATCAAGTGGTTCCATAAGTCCATCAGTATGGAGTTTCTTCATGCGCTTTACACCGATATGACCTAAACGGCAGTGCCACAAGTAAGTTGCACTATCATTATCAACTCTGCATCTTTTGGTTTCAATATTATGAATATGTGTGTCACTACTATTGAGATTCAACAAAAATAGACCACTCTTCAAGGGTGCATGACCATAAAAGATATTACTCATATAAATAGAACAACCATTATTCTCTGATTTAAATGAATAACCGTCTCGCATCAAACAAGATCCAGATATAATGTTCATGCTCAACGCTGGCACCAAATAACAATTATTTAGGTCTAAAACTAATCCCGAAGGTAGATGTAGAGGTAGCGTGCCGACCGCGATCACATCGACTTTGGAACCATTTCCCACGCGCATCGTCACCTCGTCCTTAGCCAATCTTCGCTTAATCCATAGCCCCTGTTTCGAGTTGCAAATATTAGCAACAGAACCAGTATCAAATACCCAGGTGCTACTGCGAGCATTAGTAAGGTACACATCAATAACATGTATATCACATGTACCTTTGTTCACCTTGCCATCCTTCTTATCTGCCAAATACTTTGGGCAGTTCCGCTTCCAGTGACCAGTTTGCTTGCAGTAGAAGCACTCAGTTTCAGGCTTCTGTCCAGACTTGGGTTTCTTCTCCTGAGCAGCAACTTGTTTGCTGTTCTTCTTGAAGTTCCCTTTCTTCTTCCCTTTACCCTTTTTCTTGAAACTGGCGGTCTTATTGACCATCAACATTTGATGCTCCTTTTTGATTTCTACCTCCGCAGCCTTTAGCATTGCGAAGAGCTCGGGAATTGTCTTACTCATCCCTTGCATATTATAGTTCATCACGAAGCTCTTGTAGCTTGGTGGCAGTGATTGAAGAATTCTGTGAATAACGCTATCATCCGGAAGATTAACTCCCAGTTGAATTAAGTGATTGTTATACCCAGACATTTTGAGTATATGCTCATTGACAGAACTATTCTCTTCCATCTTGCAGCTGAAGAACTTATTGGAGACTTCATATCTCTCAATTCGGGCATTTGCTTGAAATATTAACTTCAACTCCTGGAACATCTCATATGCTCCATGACGTTCAAAACGTCGTTGAAGACCCGGTTCTAAGCCGTAAAGCATGGCACACTGAACTATCGAGTAGTCATCAGCTTTGCTCTGCCAGACGTTCATAACATCCGGTGTTGCTCCTGCAGCAGGCCTGGCACCCAGCTGTGCTTCCAGGACGTAATTCTTCTGTGCAGCAATGAGGATAATCCTCAAGTTACGGACCCAGTCCGTGTAATTGCTACCATCATCTTTCAACTTTGCTTTCTCAAGAAACACATTAAAATTCAGCGGAACAACAGCACGGGCCATCTATCTACAATTAACATAGACAAGCAACATACTATCAGGTACTAAGTTCATGATAAATTCAAGTTCAATTAATCATATTACTTAAGAACTCCCACTTAGATAGACATCCCTCTAATCCTCTAAGTGATCACGTGATCCATATCAACTAAACCATGTCCGATCATCACGTGAGATGGAGTAGTTTCAATGGTGAACATCACTATGTTGATCATATCTACTATATGATTCACGCTCGACCTTTCGGTCTCTGTGTTCCGAGGCCATATCTGTTATATGCTAGGCTCGTCAAGTTTAACCTGAGTATTCCGCGTGTGCACCTGTTTTGCACCCGTTGTATTTGAACGTAGAGCCTATCACACCCGATCATCACGTGGTGTCTCAGCATGAAGAACTTTCGCAACGGTGCATACTCAGGGAGAACACTTATACTTTGATAATTTAGTGAAGGATCATCTTATAATGCTACCGTCAAACAAAGCAAGATAAGATGCATAAAGGATTAACATCACATGCAATCAATATAAGTGATATGATATGGCCATCATCATCTTGTGCTTGTGATCTCCATCTCTGAAGCACCGTGCTTGTGATCTCCATCTCCGAAGCACCGTCATGATCACCATCGTCACCGGCGCGACACCTTGATCTCCATCGTAGCATCGTTGTCGTCTCGCCAACTTATTGCTTTTACGACTATCGCTACCGCTTAGTGATAAAGTAAAACTATTACATGGCGATTGCATCTCATACAATAAAGCGACAACCATATGGCTCCTGCCAGTTGCCGATAACTCGGTTACAAAACATGATCATCTCATACAACACATTATATCACATCATGTCTTGACCATATCACATCACAACATGCCCTGTAAAAACAAGTTAGACGTCCTCTACTTTGTTATTGCATATTTTACGTGGCTGCTACGGGCTTAGCAAGAACCGTTCTTCCCTACACATTAAAACCACAACGATAGTTTGTCAAGTTGGTGCTATTTTAACCTTCGCAAGGACCGGGCGTAGCCACACTCGGTTCAACTAAACTGAGAGAGACAGACACCCGCTGATCACCTTTAAGCAACGAGTGCTCGCAACGGTGAAACCAGTCTCACGTAAGCGTACGCGTAATGTTGGTCCGGGCCGCTTCTCACAATACCGCTGAACCAAAGTATGACTTATATCGCCCACAACTCACTTGTGTTCTACTCATGCATAGCATCAAAGCATAAAACCAGGCTCTGATACCACTGTTGGGGAACGTAGTAATTTCAAAAAAATTCCTACGCACACGCAAGATCATGGTGATGCATGGCAACGAGAGGGGAGAGTGTTGTCCACGTACCCTCATAGACCGACAGCGGAAGCGTTATCACAACGCGGTTGATGTAGTCGTACGTCTTCACGATCCGACCGATCAAGTACCGAACGTACGGCACCTCCGAGTTCTACACAGGTTCAGCTCGATGACGTCCCTCGAACTCCGATCCAGCCGAGTGTTGAGGGAGAGTTTCGTCAGCACGACGGCGTGGTGACGATGATGATGTTCCACCGACGCAGGGCTTTGCCTAAGCTCCGCAACGGTATTATCGAGGTGTAATATGGTGGAGAGGGGCACCGCACACGGCTAAGAGATCTCAAGGATCAATTGTTGTGTCTCTGGGGTGCCCCCCTGCCCCCGTATATAAAGGAGCAAGGGGGAGGCAGCCGGCCAAGGGGAGAGGCGCGCCATAGGGGGGAGTCCTACTCCCACCGGGAGTAGGACTCCTCCTTTCCTTGTGGGAGTAGGAGAAGGGAAGGGGGAAGGAGAAAGAAGGAAGGGTGCGCCCCCTTCCCTAGTCCAATTCGGACCAGACCATGGGGAGGGGTGCGGCCACCTTTTGAGGCCTTTCTCTCCTTTCCCGTATGGCCCATTAAGGTCCAATACGAATTCCCGTAACTCTCCGGTACTCCGAAAAATACCCGAATCACTCGGAACCTTTCCGAAGTCCTAATATAGTCGTACAATATATCGATTTTTACGTCTCGACCATTTCGAGACTCCTTGTCATATCCCGATCTCATCCGGGACTCCGAACTCCTTCGGTACATCAAAACTCAATAAAACTGTCATCGTAACGTTAAGCGTGCGGACCCTACGGGTTCGAGAACTATGTAGACATGACTGAGACACGTCTCCGGTCAATAACCAATAGCGGGACCTGGATGCCCATATTGGCTCCCACATATTCTACGAGGATCTTTATCGGTCAGACCGCATAACAACATACGTTGTTCCCTTTGTCACCGATATGTTACTTGCCCGAGATTTGATCGTCGGTATCTCGATACCTAGTTCAATCTCGTTACCGGCAAGTCTCTTTACTCGTTCCGTAACACATCATCCCGCAACTAACTCATTAGTCACAATGCTTGCAAGGCTTATAGTGATGTGCATTACCGAGTGGGCCCAGAGATACCTCTCCGACAATTGGAGTGACAAATCCTAATCTCGAAATACGCCAACCCAACAAGTACCTTTGGAGACACCTGTAGAGTACCTTTATAATCACCCATTTACGTTGTGACGTTTGGTAGCACACAAAGTGTTCCTCCGGTAAACGGGAGTTGCATAATCTCATAGTCATAGGAACATGTATAAGTCATGAAGAAAGCAATAGCAACATACTAAACGATCGAGTGCTAAGCTAACGGAATGGGTCAAGTCAATCACGTCATTCTCCTAATGAGGTGATCTCGTTAATCAAATGACAACTTATGTCTATGGCTAGGAAACATAACCATCTTTGATTAACGAGCTAGTCAAGTAGAGGCATACTAGTGACACTCTGTTTGTCTATATATTCACACATGTATTATGTTTCCGGTTAATACAATTCTAGCATGAATAATAAACATTTATCATGATACAAGGAAATAAATAATACTTTATTATTGCCTCTAGGGCATATTTCCTTCAGACCCGAGTAAGCAGGTTGTTTGCGTATGGGATATAGAGGACTTGATGCTTTAATGCTATGGTTGGGTTTTACCTTAATGATCTTTAGTAGTTGCGGATGCTTGCTAGAGTTCCAATCATAAGTGCATATGATCCAAGTGGAGAAAGTATGTTAGCTTATGCCTCTCCCTCAAATAAAATTGCAATAATGATTACCGGTCTAGTTATCGATTGCCTAGGGACAAATAACTTTCTTGTGACAAAAAGCTCTTTACTAAAACTAATTTAGTTGTGTCTTTATCCAAACAGCCCCTACTTTTTCTTTATGCTCTCTTTATCTTCTTGCAAACCTATCCAAAAACACCTACGAAGTACTTCTAGTTTCATACTTGTTTCCGGTAAAGCGAACGTCAAGTGTGTGTAGAGTTGTATCGGTGGTCGATAGAACTTGAGGGAATATTTGTTCTACCTTCAGCTCCTCGTTGGGTTCGACACTCTTACTTATCGAAAGAGGCTACAATTGATCCCCTATACTTGTGGGTTATCACAAAGCTTGCATCAACGTAAATCTTTACGATGAACTCTTTGTCACCTCCATAACCGAGAAACATATCCTTATTCTACTAAGGATAATTTTGACTGCTGTCCAGTGATCCACTCCTGGATCACTATTGTACCCTCTTGCCAAACTCATGGTGAGGTACACAATAGGTCTGGTACATAGCATAGCATACTTTATAGAACCTATGACTAAGGCATAGGGAATGACTTTTCATTCTCTTCCTATTTTCTGCCGTGGTCGGGTTTTGAGTCTTTACTCAACTTCACACCTTATAACTCAGGCAAGAACTCCTTTGACTGATCCATTTTGAACTCCTTCAAAATCTTATCAAGGTATGTATTCATCGGAAGTCTTATCAAGCATCTTGATCTATCTTTATAGATCTTGATGCCCAATATGTAAGCAGCTTCACCGAGGTCTTTCATTGAAAAGTTCTTATTCAAGTATCCTTTTATGCTATTCAGAAATTAAGTATCATTTCCGATCAACAATATGTCATCCACATATAATATCAGAAATGCTACAGAGCTCCCACTCACTTTCTTGTAAATACAGGCTTCACCGCAAGTCTGTATAAAACTATATGCTTTGATCAACTCATCAAAGAGTATATTCCAACTCTGAGATGCTTGCACCAGTCCATAGATGGATCGCTGGGGCTTGCACATTTTGTTAGCACCTTTAGGATTGACAAAACCTTCTGGTTGCATCATATACAACTCTTCTTTAATAAATCCATTAAGGAATGTAGTTTTGATATCCATTTGCCAGATTTCATAAAATGCAACAACTGCTAACATGATTCGGACAGACTTAAGCATCGATACGAGTGAGAAAATCTCATCGTAGTCAACACCTTGAACTTGTCGAATTTTTTTTGCAACAATTCGAGCTTTGTAGATAGTAACACTACTATCAGCGTCCGTCTTCCTCTTCGAGATCCATTTATTTTCTATGGTATGGCGATCATCGGGCAAATCCATCAAAGTCCACACTTTGTTTTCATACATGGATCCCATCTCAGATTTCATGGCCTCAAGTCATTTCGTGGAATCTGGGCTCATCATCGCTTCCTCATCGTTCGTAAGTTCATCATGGTCTAGTAACATGACTTCCAGTACATGATTACTGTACCACTTTGGTACGGATCGTGCTCTGGTTGACCTACGAAGTTCTGTAGTAACTTGATCCGAAGTTTCATGATCATCATCATTAACTTCCTCACTAATTGGTGTAGGAATCACTGGAACTGATTTCTGTGATGACCTACTTTCCAATTCGGGAGATGGTACAATTACCTCATCAAGTTCTACTTTTCCTCTCACTCACTTCTTTCGAGAGAAACTCCTTCTCTTGAAAGGATCCATTCTTAGCAACAAAGATCTTGCCTTCAGATCTGTGATAGAAGGTGTACCCAACAGTTTCTTTTGGGTATCCTATGAAAACACATTTCTACGATTTGGGTTCGAGCTTATCAGGCTGAAGTTTTTTCACATAAGCATCACAACCCCAAACTTTAAGAAACGACAACATAGGTTTCATGAAAAACCACAGTTCACACGGTGTCGTCTCAACGGATTTAGATGGTGCCCTATTTAATGTGAATGCAACTGTCTCTAATGCATAACCCCAAAACAATAGTGGTAAATCGGTAAGAGACATCATAGATCGCACCATATCTAATAAAGTATGGTTACGACGTTCGGACACACCATTACGCCGTGGTGTTCTAGCTGGCGTGAGTTGCGAAACTATTTCACATTGTTTCAAATGAAGACCAAACTCGTAACTCAAATATTCGCCTCCACGATCAGATCATAGAAACTTTATTTTCTTGTTACGATGATTTTCCACTTCACTCTGAAATTCTTTGAACTTTTCAAATGTTTCAGACTTCATGTTTCATCTAGTAGATATACCCATATCTGCTCAAATCATCTGTGAAGGTTAGAAAATAATGATACCCTCCGTGAGCCTCAACACTCATCGGACTGCATACATCAGTATGTATTATTTCCAACAAGTCTGTTGCTTGCTCCATTGTTCCGGAGAATGGAGTCTTAGTCATCTTGCCCATGAGGCATGGTTCGCAAGCATCAAGTGATTCATAATCAAGTGATTCCAAAAGCCCATCAGCATGGAGTTTCTTCATGAGCTTTACACCAATATGACCTAAACGGCAGTGCCACAAATATGATGCACTGTCATTATCAATTTTGCATCTTTTGGCATCAATATTATAAATATGTGTATCATTACGATCGAGATTCAATAAACCATTTATATTAAGTGTATGACCATAGAAGGTTTTATTCATGTAAACAGAACAACAATTATTCTTTGACTTAAATGAATAACCATATTGCAATAAACATGATCCAATCATATTCATGCTCAATGCAAACACCAAATAACATTTATTTTGGTCCAACACTAATCTCGAAGGTAGAGGGAGTGTGCGATGGTGATCTTATCAACCTTGGAATCATTTCCAACACACATCGTCACTTCGCCCATAACTAGTCTGTGTTCATTCTGCAACTCCTGTTTTTAGTTACTACTCTTAGCAACCAAACCAGTATCAAATACTGAGGGGTTGCTATAAACACTAGTAAAGTACAAATCAATAACATGTATATCAAATATACTTTTGTTCACTTTGCCATCCTTCTTATCCGCCAAGTATCTAGAGCAGTTCCACTTCCAGTGACCATTTCCTTTGTAGTAGAAGCACTCAGTTCCAGGCTTGGGTCTAGCTTTGGGCTTCTTCATGGGAGCAACAACTTGCTTGCTATTCTTCTTTGAAGTCCCTCTTTCTTTCCATTCGCCCTTTTCTTGAAACTAGTGGTCTTGTTAACCATCAACACTTGATGCTATTTCTTGATTTCTACCTTCGCTGATTTCAGCATCGCGAAGAGCTTGGGAATTACTTTCGTCATCCCTTGCGTATTATAGTTCGTCACTAAGTTCTAGTAACTGGGTGATAGTGACTAGAGAACTTTGTCAATTACTATCTTATCTGGAAGATTAACTCCCACTTGATTCAAGCAATTGTAGTACCCAGACAATCTAAGCACGTACTCACTGGTTGAGCTATTCTCCTCCATCTTGTAGGCAAAGTACTGTCAGAGTCTCATACCTCTCGACACGGGCACGAGTATGAAATACCAATTTCAACTCTTAGAACATCTTATATGCTCTGTGGCGTTCAAAACATTTTTGAAGTCCCAGTTCTTAGCCGTAAAGCATGGTGCACTAAACTATTAAGTAGTCATCATACCGCACTTTGTCAAACTTTCATAACGTGTGTATCTGCTCCTGCAATAGGTATGCCACTTAGCGGTTCATCAAGGACATAATTCTTCTGTGCAGCAATGAGGATAATCCTCGGATCACGGACCAAGTCCGCATCATTGCTACTATCATCTTTCAACTTATTTTCTCTAGGAACATAAAAATAAACTGGAAGCTACATCGCAAGCTATTGATCTACAACATAGATATGCAAATACTATCAGGACTAAGTTCATGATAAATTAAAGTTCAATTAATCATATTACTTAAGAACTCCCACTTAGATAGACATCCCTCGAGTCATCTAAATGATCATGTGATCCATATAAACTAAAGCATGTCCGATCATCACGTGAGATGGAGTAGCTTTCAATGGTGAACATCACTATGTTGATCATATCTACTATATGATTCACGCTCGACCTTTCGGTCTTAGTGTTCCGAGGCCATATCTGCATATGCTAGGCTCGTCAAGTTTAACCCAAGTATTCCGCGTGTGCAAAAATGGCTTGCACCCGTTGTATGTGAACGTAGAGCTTATGACACACGATCATCATGTGGTGTCTCGGCACGAAGAACTGTAGAAACGGTACATATTCAGGGAGAACACTTATACCTTGAAATTTAGTGAGGGATCGTCTTATAATGCTACGGCCGTACTAAGAAAAAAAAAGATGCATAAAGGATAACCATCACATGCAATCAATATAAGTGATATGATATGGCATCATCATCTTGCGCCTTTGATCTCCATCTCCAAAGCACCGTCACGATCACCATAGTCACCAGCTTGACACCTTGATCTCCATCGAAGCATCATTGTCGTCTCACCAACTATTGCTTCTACGACTATCGATACCGATAAAGATAAAGTAAAGAAATTACATGACGATTGCATTTCATACAATAAAGCGACAACCATATGGCTCCTGCCAGTTGCCGATAACTGTTACAAAACATGATCATCTCATACAACAATTTATATATCATCACGTCTTTACCATATCACATCACAGCAAGCCTTGCAAAAAACAAGTTAGACGTCCTCTACTTTGTTGTTGCAAGTTTTACGTGGCTGCTACGGGCTTCTAGCAAGAACCGTTCTTACCTACGCGTCAAAACCACAATGATTTTTCGTCAAGTGTGCTGTTTTAACCTTCAACAAGGACCGAGCGTAGTCACACTCAATTCAACTAAAGTTGGAGAAATAGACACCCACTAGCCACCTGTGTGCGAAGCACGGCGGTAGAACCAGTCTCATGAACGTGGTCTGTAATGTCGGTCTGGGCCGCTTCATCCAACAATACCGCCGAATCAAAGTATGACATGCTGGTAAGC
Source organism: Triticum aestivum (assembly GCF_018294505.1). Classification (NCBI taxonomy): domain Eukaryota; kingdom Viridiplantae; phylum Streptophyta; class Magnoliopsida; order Poales; family Poaceae; genus Triticum; species Triticum aestivum. The sequence continues at coordinate 22,774,271 of NC_057814.1, read as the reverse complement.
AGTATGACTATTATCGCCCACAACTCTTTGTGTTCTACTCGTGCATATAACATCTACGCATAGACTTGGCTCGGATGCCACTGTTGGGGAACGTAGTATTTCAAAAAAAATTCCTACGATCACGCAAGATCTATCTAGGAGAAGCATAGCAACGAGCGGGGAGAGTGTGTCCACGTACCCTCGTAGACCGAACGCGGAAGCATTTAGTAACGCGGTTGATGTAGTCCAACGTCTTCGCGATCCAACCGATCAAGTACCGAACGCACGGCATCTCCGCGACCTGCACACGTTTAGCTCGATGACGTCCCTCGAACTCTTGATCCAGCTAAGGCCGAGGGGGAGTTCCGTCAGCACGACGGCGTGGTGACGGTGATGATGAAGTTACCGGCACAGGGCTTCGCCTAAGCACTACGACGATATGACCGAGGTGTAAAACTGTGGAGGGGGCACCACACACGGCTAAGAGATTGTCTGGTGTGCCCTTGGGTGCCCCCTCCCCACGTATATAATGGAGGGAGGGAGGAGGAGGCCGGCCAGGAGGAGGCGCGCCCAAGGGGGGGAGTCCTACTCCAAGTAGGATTCGCCTCCCCTTTCCTACTTCCACAAGGAGAAGGGGGGAGGAGAGAAGGAAAGGGGGCCCCGCCCCCCTAGCCCTAGTCCAAATTGGTTTGGGCTAGGGGGGGCGCCACACCTTGGCCTGCCTCCTCTCTTCCACCACTAGGCCCATGAGGCCCAATAACTGCCCCGGGGGTGGGGGGGTCCGGTAACCCCCGGTACTCCGAAACTTATCCGAAACGACCCGAACCATTCCGGTGTCCGAATGTAGCCTTCCAATATATGAATCTTTATGTCTCGGCCATTTCGAGACTCCTCGTCATGACCGTGATCTCATCCGGGACTCCGAACAGCCTTCGGTACATCAAATCACATAAACTCATAATACGAATTGCTACCTCTTGAGCACTGCGTTGGTTTTCCCTTGAAGAGGAAAGGGTGATGCAGTAAAGTAGCGTAAGTATTTCCCTCAGTTTTTGAGAACCAAGGTTTGCGAGATTACTCCAAAAAAATCAATCAAAAAGATAAAAGTCCGAGGGTCGTAAGCAGCGCCAATACTGATTCCGTCCCGGATCTGGAGCGACTATGGTTCCTCTTTAAATACACTGAGACACCGTCGATGCCCCGAAACCTGAAGCAAGAAACCAACATCTCGAAATCCAACATCGAAGGGGAAGGGATATCTCCGCGATCGTGCACGGCCAAGATGCTGCAGGAGGCGAAGCTGCCAGCCGGTGCGGATTCGTCCATGGCCCCTGCAGCACCAGCGACTGCTGTAAACAAGGGCAAGGTTCGGATGTCGAAAGCCAAGATCAGGAGCATAATTGCCCTGAAGCCGGAGCAACACCCCAGCGCAGATTACTTGGATGATCTAGTAGAGTATTTTCCTCCAGAGTGGATTGAGGAAAGGAAGCGTGCCCACGCTGACAGTGTAAAGCTTTTCGAGGAGATGGACGACGAGTTCGAAGAGTACCGGCAGGAGGTCATCGCGTCTGTGCGGGAGAAGGGCTACTTCGAGGTTGATGAAGAGCTCATCGCCAACAGGGAAAGGGGGAATGAATACGCTGCCGAACAATGGAAGAAGATTGATTGGACTGGAATACAGATTGCTACTCCGGAGGACAGGCTTAGGGATGCAGATGGTTATCGTCCATACGTTCCTGACCAAGATGATGCTCTTGTTGACGATCTTGTGAGTGATGATGACCTTGTGATTCTCCAAGATGATGCTTGAAGGATAGGGTACGTGGACGGTGCAAAGGACAACAAAGCCTGCTGTTGTTTAGTCCAATTGAGAAGAGGGCCCGTTTGGTCCAAACTTTATCTATTTGTAGGTACTAGTAGCATATGTAATCCGTGTTATGGATCCTTCCATCTATCCATATTGTGTTAATTTTGAAAAAAGGTCTACCGTCTGCCAGCAAAATATTTCATTCAGCCAAAAAGCCATCCATCACTAGTAGAAAACAGGGCTTAGGTCACAGGGCAGTTTTCACATTAGCCCCGGTTCAGTCACGAACCGGGACCCATGGGGGCATTCGTCCCGGTTCGTGAGCCCAGGGGGCCGGCCGGGGCCTCATGGGCATTGGACCCGGTTCGTATGGAACCATTTGTCCCGGTTCGAGCCACGAACCGGGACTAATGGTCCTCGCTCCTGGCCCACAACCATTGGTCCCGGTTCTTGGCATGAACCGGGACAGAAGGCCCGGATTTAGTACCGGTTCATGCCACGAACCGGGACCAATGAGGTGCCTATATATACCCCTCGCCCGCGAGCAGAGCACTCCAGTGCTCTGTTTTTCTCTGGCCGGCGAGGGGAGGGCTTTGTGGTGCTCTAGCTCACCTCCTATGCACATGAGGTGTTCGATGAAATGCCCGAGCCACACTAGTTAAGCTTTGTCCTCTCGAAGCTCGACCTCAAAGCTCCATTTTCCTCGAGATTTGTCTAGGTTTAGCGGCCCGTCACGTCCCATTCCCGTCTTCACCGCCGTCGACCGCCCGCGCCGATCTCGTCGCCGGCACCACCGTGGTGAGCCTCTTGTTCTTATCTTCTTTTTGAAAGAAAAAAATTCTTACTTTAGATAGATACTTGTCTAATTTTCTTACTATTTTATTCCTTCTTATTACATAGTGCGATGGTTTTGGTATCCGCCCCCGTCGGCCCTCGTCCGGTCTATGATTCGGATGTGGTATATATTATCTTTTTATAACTATTTGATTCATTTATTGTTTATGACAAATATACCGACCAACGTGACATAGATTTTATTTATCTAGGAGGTGGTTGAACCGGAAATTCTAACCGACCCTATTGTTGAGAGGTTAAATTTAGTTGAAGAAGAAAACAATTACTTGAAGGAAAAAATAAAAAAAATTGAGGAGGAGAAGATGATATTGGAGTTGCATGTTGCGGATGTCGTCGATGATCACAAGATCAAGATGGATGCAATGCGCTTGAAGATTTGAAAGATTAGAAAATATGCCATTCATACCGAGGCTTGGTATCATTATGCCGTTGGATCAATTGTTACCTTGGTTGCGATTATGATCGCATTTGTTTTCGCATTGAAATGTTTTACATAGTTTCAATGTATGGTTTAATTAATTAGATGCTCTGGAGAGCTATATATATGTTGTTAGATGAGAACTATGTATGTACTTTGGTTCTAATGTGATGATGAACTTCTATTAATTTGGTCACTTAATTATCTATTCATGATGTTCTGTAATGGTTTTTGACACACTTAATTATATATAATGCACGCAGATGAACCGGCAATGGATGTACGGTGACAGACACACCTCCGAGTACATTAAGGGTGTGCATGATTTTCTCGAAGTGGCTGAGGCAAACAAGCAGAATGGTTTTATGTGTTTTCCATGCCCTCTATGTGGGAATACGAAGTCTTACTCTGACTGGAAAATCCTTCACGCCCACCTGCTTTACATGGGTTTCATGCCACACTATAATGTTTGGACGAGGCACGGAGAAATGGGGGTTATGATGGAAGACGGCGAAGAAGAAGAGGACGATGACAACTATGTGCCCCCTGAATACGGTGATGCTGCAACGGGGGAAGCTGCTGAAGATCAAGAGGAACCAGACGATGTGCCCAATGATGCTGCAAAGGGGGAAGCTGCTGAAGATCAAGAGGAACCAGTGCCCGATGATGATGATCTCCGCCGGGTCATAGTCGATGCAGGGACGCAATGCGAAAGTCAAAAGGAGAAGCTGAAGTTCGATCGCATGTTAGAGGATGACAAAAAAGGGTTGTACCCCAATTGCGAAGATGGCAACACAAAGCTCGGTACCGTACTAGAATTGCTGCAGTGGAAGGCAGAGAATGCTGTGCCTGACCAAGGATTTGAGAAGCTATTGAAAATATTGAAGAAGAAGCTTCCAAAGGATAACGAATTGCCCAACAGTACATACGCAGCAAAGAAGGTCGTATGCCCTCTAGGATTGGAGGTGCAGAAGATACATGCATGCCCTAATGACTGCATCCTCTACCGTGGTGCGTACAAGGATCTGAACGCATGCCCGGTATGCGGTGCATTGCGGTATAAGATCAGACGAGATGACCCTGGTGATGTTGACGGCGAGCCCCCCAGGAAGAGGGTTCCTGCGAAGGTGATGTGGTATGCTCCTATAATACCACGGTTGAAACGTCTGTTCAGAAACGAAGAGCATGCCAAGTTGATGCGATGGCACAGTGAGGACCGTAAGAAAGACGGGAAGTTGAGAGCACCCGCTGACGGGTCGCAGTGGAGAAAAATCGAGAGAAAGTACTAGGCTGAGTTTGCAGCTGACCCAAGGAACGTATGGTTTGGTTTTAGCGCGGATGGCATTAATCCATTCGGGGAGCAGAGCAGCAATCACAGCACCTGGCCCGTGACTCTATGTATGTATAACCTTCCTCCTTGGATGTGCATGAAGCGGAAGTTCATTATGATGCCAGTTCTCATCCAAGGCCCTAAGCAACCCGGCAACGACATTGATGTGTACCTAAGGCCATTAGTTGAAGAACTTTTACAGCTGTGGAATGGAAACGGTGTACGTACGTGGAATGAGCACAAACAGGAGGAATTTAACCTGCACGCGTTGCTGTTTGTAACCATCAATGATTGGCCCGCTCTCAGTAACCTTTCAGGACAGACAAATAAGGGATACCACGCATGCACGCACTGTTTAGATGACACTGAAAGTATATACCTGGACAAAAGCAGGAATAATGTGTACCTGGGCCATCGTCGATTTCTTCTGACCAACCATCAATGTCGAAAGAAAGGCAAGCATTTCAAAGGTGAGGCAGATCACCGGAAGAAGCCCGCCATGCGTACCGGTGATCACGTACTTGCTATGGTCAATGATTTACACGTAATCTTTGGAAAGGCTCCCGGCGGACTAGCTGTTCCGAATGACGCTGAGGGACACGCACCCATGTGGAAGAAGAAATCTATATTTTGGGACCTACCCTACTTGAAAGAGCTAGAGGTCCGCTCTTCAATCGACGTGATGCACGGGACTAAGAACCTTTGCGTTAACCTGCTAGGCTTCTTGGGCGTGTATGGGAAGACAAAAGATACACCTGAGGCACGGGAGGACCTGCAACATTTGCATGAAAAAGACGGCATGCCTCCGAAGCAGTATGAAGGTCCTGCCAGCTACGCTCTTACGAAAGAAGAGAAAGAAATCTTCTTTGAATGCCTCCTCAGTATGAAGGTCCCGACTGGCTTCTCGTCGAATATAAAGGGAATAATAAATATGCCAGAGAAAAAGTTCCAGAACCTAAAGTCTCATGACTGCCACGTGATTATGACGCAACTGCTTCCCGTTGCATTGAGGGGGCTTCTACCGGAAAACGTCCGATTAGCCATTGTGAAGCTATGTGCATTCCTCAATGCAATCTCTCAGAAGGTGATCGATCCAGAAATCATACCAAGGCTAAGGAGTGATGTGGCGCAATGTCTTGTCAGTTTCGAGCTGGTGTTCCCACCATCCTTCTTCATTATCATGACGCACGTCCTAGTTCATCTAGTCGACGAGATTGTCATTCTGGGGCCCGTATTTCTACACAATATGTTCCCCTTTGAGAGGTTCATGGGAGTCCTAAAGAAATATGTCCGTAACCGCGCTAGGCCAGAAGGAAGCATCTCCATGGGCCATCAAACAGAGGATGTCATTGGGTTTTGTGTTGACTTCTTTCCTGGCCTTAAGAAGATAGGTCTCCCTAAATCGCGGTATGAGGGGAGACTGACTGGAAAAGGCACGCTTGGAGGGGGGACTCAATAATATGCAGGGACGGATATTCTTGGTCTCAAGCACACTACACAGTTCTACAGAACTCTACCTTGGTGACCCCGTATGTCGATGAACACAAGAACAGTCTGCGCTCCAAACACCCGGAGTAGTGTGACGACTGGACTACATGTGAACACATCAGGACTTTCAGCAGTTGGTTGGAAACACGTCTCAGAGGTGTCACCACTGTTTGTGATGAGTTGTACTCGTTGTCCAGGGGACCATCTTCGACTGTATTGACTTACAAAGGATACGAGATAAATGGGAATACATTTTACACGATCGCCCAAGATCAAAAGAGCACCAACCAAAACAACGGTGTCCGCTTTGATGCAGCAACCGAGAGGGGAAATGACACATATTATGGTTACATAATGGACATATGGGAACTTGACTACGGACATGATTTTAAGGTCCCTTTGTTTAAGTGCAAATGGGTCAATATGTCAGGAGGCGGGGTACAGGTAGACCCATAGTACGGAATGACAACAGTGGATCTGAACAATCTTGGGTACACTGACGAACCGTTCGTCCTAGCCAATGATGTGGCACAGGTTATCTATGTGAAGGAATGTCTACCAGACCGAGGAAAAGAAAAGATAAGGAAGTGAATACATCATACGATGAGCCAAAGCGGCACATAGTTCTTTCAGGAAAAAGGGACATTGTGGGAGTGGAGGGCAAGACAGACATGTCTGAAGATTATGAAAAGTTTCATGAAATTCCTCCCTTCAAAGTCAAGGCTGACCCAAGCATCCTGATAAACGATGAAGATTATCCATGGTTACGGCACAATAAGCAAATGACACAAGCGAAGAAAAAGTGAAGACTTTCTCCCGCAACTATTATGATGATACCATGCCAACTTTGTAATAGACGAGTATGATACCATTGTCCGTTTTGTACAAGAAGTGCATCTAGTTTTTGCCGTAACCCTCTCAACTTTCTTGCACATGCTATGTGGATGAAATGATGATACCATGCCAACTTTCAACCTTTTCAGAGTTCATTTGAAATGCTTTATAAGCCCTGAGTGCAGAGAGGTTAGGCCCGTAAGCCTGCTTTAGAGAGGAGCTCGACAGCTCAGGCGCACCGCACCTTATAAACAGGTGCGGCTCTCTCTTAGCTAGCGAGGTGGGACTAAACTCACCACCACGCCGCTGTGTAAGGCCATTGGTCCCGGTTGGTGGCACGAACCGGGACCAATTCCACCCTTTGGTCCCTGTTGGTGCCACGAACCGGTACTAATGAGGCTGTGGCCCCACGAGCACCTTTAGTACCTGTTCGTGGCACGAACCGGTACTAGAGTTTCTTACTAGCTAAGCAGTTTTTTAGTCCCACCTCGCTAGCTGAGAGGCACTAGGAGCGGTTTATAAGCCCTGAGTGCAGAGACGATGAAGAAGAGGCGCAATGCTCTAGTTGCTTAGCTTCAAGCCTTGAGGAATAAGGTAGACTGCATCGAGCTATGTGCAGTGCAGTCTACACTATTCCGAAAGGCTTGAAGCAAATCAACGCGCATTGCGCCTCTTTTTTATTTTTAATCATTAAAAGCAAAAAGAATTTTCATAAAGAACTTTTTTTGATAGAAACTTTAATAGCAGAAAGAATTATCATAAAGTAAAATAAATATGTAATTAGAAACAAAACAAAATAAAATAAATAAGCTTTTGTTGTAAGTAGAAACAAAACAAAATAAATATAGCAAAAAAGAAAACAAAAAAACTAAATACAGCAAAAAGAATTTTCATAAAGAACTAATGGCACTAATAGAAAGTTTATATGTTTTCTAAAACTAATGGCACTAACAGACAGTTTATAATTTTGCTGACCTAAAAGCAAAAAGAATTAAAAAATAAAGCAAAAAACAAAAGAAAATAAATAATGCAAAAAACAGAACCAAAAAACTGGATTTTTTGTTGAAAAAACTGCCACCTATTGGGCCACCATGGCCTGAATACGACTAGAAACCCAACCTGGGCCAGGATTCAGGCCCGCAGAAGGCCCAATAGGCCAACAGACAGCACAGTGTGACATTAGGCCCGTAAGCCTGCATTTGAGAGGAGCTCGAGAGGGCAGCCGCAGTGGGGCTTGTAAACCACTCCGAGCCCCTCTCAACTAGCGAGGTGGGACTAAACTTTTGGCCGCGGGCAGCGCAAGGCCTTTGGTCCCGGTTGGTGGCACCAACCGGGACCAATGCCCCCTCCTTTAGTCCCGGTTGGTGCCACCAACTGGGACCAAAGGCCGCCACTTCCCGCCCTTTGGGCTGCTGAAAAGGGGCCTTTGGTCCCGGTTGGTGGCACCAACCGGGACTAATGCCCACTTTTAGTCCCGGTTGGTGCCACGAACCGGGACTAAAGGCTTTGCTATATAAGTCCACACTTAGGAAATTTTCGAGATACCTCGCCAGTTGCCCCCGACGCCGCCAGGCTGCCCGTGCTCGCCGTCGCCGCCCGCTCCTCGTCGCCGTCGCCCCGCGCCCTTGCCTCGACGGGTCGCCGCCCGGTGCTCGTCGCCGTCGCCCTGCCCCCACGCGCCGCCCCGCCTCGTGCTCCCCTGCTCGCGCGCGCCGCCTCGGCGCCCCGAGCCCCCCTGCCCGGCCCGCGGGTGCTCGCCGGCGCCCTCGCCGCCCCCGCCCCGTCCCGCCCCCGCGCGCCGGCGCCCTCGCCGCCCCCGCCGTCGCCATCGTCCTAGCCGCCCCCGCTGTGAGAGCCACCGCCCCGGCTCTGTTTTTTTATTTTTATTAGTTTAATTTTTTTGTTCATATGTGATGTATATGTGTATGTGGCTATAATGTATATGTGAATTTTTTTTGTATGTATGTAGATCTTCAAAATGTATGAATATATATGTCAAAAATGTTTTTTTGTTCATAGAAAGTTTTTGTTCATATATAGAAAGTTTTTATATATGACAATGGATATATATTCGATATATATGAGAAATGATGATCCACATGGAAAAGTTTTATATATGGAAAAGTTACAATTTTAGAAAAGTTTTATATATCTAGCTAGGAAGGGAAGAAGAAGAAAAAGAAGGATAGGAAAGAAGAAAATAAGAAGAGGAAAGAAAGAAGAAGAGGAGAGGAAGAAGAGGAGAAATAAATAAGAAGAGGAAAAAAGAAGAAAAAGAAGAGGAGAAGAAGAAAGGAATAGAGGAGAAGAAGAAAAAATAGAATATATTCTATTTTTTCTTCTTCTCCTCTATTCCTTTCTTCTTCTCCTCTTTTTTTTCTTCTTTTTTTTCTTCAATCCTTTCCTCTATTCCTTTCTTCTTCTCTCCTCTTTTTATTTCTTCTTCCTTTTCCGTGTATATATGTCCGATAACATTATTTTCCCGTGTATATATGTCGTCGTTGTCGATATAACCCCCTCCTGATAACTTCAACACGTGGGGGGGGGGGTCGATATACCCCCTCCCCGATAACATTATTTTCCCGTGTATGTATGTTGTCGTTGTCGATATTACCCCCTCCCGATAACTTCAGCACGAGGGAGGATAACTTCAACACGAGGGGGGTCGATATACCCCCTCCTCGATAACATTATTTTCCCGTGTATGTATGTCGTCGTTGTCGATATAAAACCCCCTCCCGATAACTTCAACACGTGGGGGGGGGTCGATATATCCCCCTCCCCGATAACATTATTTTCCCGTGTATGTATGTCATCGTTGTCGATATATATAACTCCCTCCCAGATAACTTCGACATGATGGATGGTCGATATGTATACCCCCTCTCGACCGTGATAACTTATACCACGGGAGCACCCCCCGGCCCTCTCGCTCGACCAAAACTCTCGAGGAGACCCAAACCCTAGAAAAAACGATGTCGGTATCCTACCCCCTCCCGCCGCGCCCCTACCCTTGAAGCGTTGCCTAGGCCACCCCAAACCCGGAATAAGCTAGGTCTACGTTTGCACTAATATATCCACCTGCTGTCATGTTTGTGTAATAATTGCCATGTTGTAATATTTGCAGAAACAATGGAGCACGGACGAGATGAGCAAGCAGAAGACGTGTTGGGGGACATAATCTTAGCCGGAGGTGATATCTTGTCGTATCTTAACGACAATGATGGTCTGGAAGAACAGGGTGAAGAAGCAGGCTGCGGTGATTGAAGAGTGGAGGAGGAAAGACATGATTATGATGGCTCCGGTGACCCAATGCTGGTGCAAGAAGGAGCCCGTGGTGACGGCTCCGGTGACCGAATAGAGTCCGGCCAGGTAAATATATAAGTTAAGCCTGTGCTGACTAGCTAATTGATGCATTCATTGTTTTGGTATGTACACATATTAATTAACACTCGTCTTTCTCCTTTTTTCTAGCCCTCCGGATCGAGCACAACTGCGGTAAAGAGACGAGGCCCGAAGAGAAAGTTGCGCTCGGATGAAAGGTTTGAGATCACAGCAATCGCGCGCGACGGCCAACCGATTGAACCCCTCCGGACAAAGGATGCTTTTGCTGCTCAGTGCGGGGTTCTAGTTAGGGACAAGATCCCGATCAGCATCCACCAATGGTATAAGCCTAAGAAGGAAGACCCTGAGGTGTCTTATGTCAATGATATGCAGAAAGATGATCTTTGGACTGAGCTGAAGGCAAATTTCACCCTACCGCCAGAGGAAGATCTGGAGAAGCCAGTTATAGAGCAATTAATCAAGTCTCATGCTCTTCAGAAGATGGCAGACCTATTCAGGAGGTGGAAGAATGAGCTGAAAACGTTTGTCGACAAAGAAGAGACACCTGAATTCAACGGCCGGTATGAGAAGATCAGAGATCACTGGCCCGCATTTGTGGCCCACAAGACATCGGAAAAGAGTAAGAAGATGTCAGCGACCAACAAGAAGAATGCTGCGAAGAAGAAGCTTCACCATCGCACGGGGTCAGGTGGCTACCTCAAAGCCCAGCCTAAGTGGGCCAAGTCTGAAAGGGATCTGCTTGATAAAGGGATCGAACCAGAGACAATGAACTGGCCAGACCGTTGCCGGACTTGGTTCTTCGGGGCTGGCGGAACCTTGGACTCTGTATCAGGGAGGTGTCGTTGGACGGACGAGCAACTTGCAATACCCGTCAAGAAGCTTAAGCACTATATCGATGCAGCGCAGCAAGGGACGTTCGTTCCAGACAGAGAGAACGACGAGCTCACAATGGCCCTCGGGAATCCTGAGCACCCTGGACGGACACGAGGCACGCCAGGCTCCGTTCCGTGGAAGGCTGGTTTTCCGGACGCGGGCGGTTACAAAATCCAGGAGAGGAGGAAAAAAGTGGAGCAGATCCAAATTCAGCGTCTGCACGAAAGGGGTCAAGTGCTAGAGGAACGAGACGGCAATCGAGATGCCGAAACTGCCCCCGAAGCTACACCGCCATCTCAACGTAGAAGCAGTGTGGCTTCCACCGAGCTGCCTCAGCTGGAGCATGCGGCTCCTGCTAGCTACCCCGTGGATGCTATCACAGAGTCTCAACATTCCCACCTTATGGCGGAATGGCAGAACTTGAAAGTCAAGGCGGCTGTTGGCTCTGTTTTACCTACTGAACCCGGCGCAACCTACCACTGCCGGCCGATTCCAGAAGGATATGCTAGGGTGATGGTGGATGAAATAACGGAGGGATTTGACGACCTCCAGCTTGACCACCCTACCGGTGAAGGGGAGACTCGGCTGGGTTTAGCTCTGAAAACTCCATGCCTATGGCGGAAGGAGCTCATCAAGCTTCCGAACTGGACGGCTCCGGCGAGTAAGGGCACTCCGCCTCCTCCTCCGCCTCCTCCTCCGGCGAGTGATCGGGGCACTCAGCCTCCTTCTCCGGCGCGTGGCAGCACTCCGCCTCCTTCTCCGCCAGCGCCGGCACGCCAGATCAGCCAGCCTCCTCCTTCTCCGCCTCGTCAGCAAGGGCGGAAGAGACCCGCCGCCGCTGCGGCTGCTCTGGCGCGTCGTAGTCCTTCTCCTCCGCCTCGTAAGCAAGGAAAGAAGACAGCCGCAGCCGCTCCGTCTGCTCTGCCGGCGTCTAGCAGTACAGCTGCCGGAGGCGGGAGGCAATACAGATTCGGTCCTTCTCTGAAGACTCCAGAGAAGTTACCATACGAGAGGACCGAGGAGGAAACCAGGAAGATCGTGCGAGCCGAAGTGAAGAACTTCTTTGAAGGGGTGAAAGCAAAGAAACATCCACCTCCGGAGGAGAAGGTAGATCCGGTGAAAGCAAAGCGCACCCTGGCTGCCCTGACAAAACCACCAAAGTCTCCGCCGAGAGGCAACTATGAGCGCGTTCTTGCAAAGGCATATGCCGAAGCGGAGCGGTCTGGAAGTACTGTCAGTGATAAAAGGATGAAAGAACGACGAGCTGGGAAAAAAATTGCCCAGCTCGGCGAACAAGCGAACCAATCATGCCCCCCGCTCAAGGTGTCAAAAGACATCGTCGCTAATGATCCGGGTATGGTGCCCGGTTATAGCAATCTTGGAGATTACCTGCCCGACGATGTACATTCTGAAATCATGGAGGTGGACGACCACAAATACCAGTACGGGAGGCCTCTCGTCAAAGATGTCAGATCTCTAAGCACGATGATGCGAAGACTACATGATTGGTACATGAAAACCTGCAGAGAGTCTGATGGGATGAGTACTTTGACGCTGAGAGTTAAACCGGAGCATGACCTCGTTGGAATTGAACTGCTGAATGTTCCATTTGAGGATTTCTTCTAGTTTTACAATCAAAAGTCCTTCGATAAAACAACGATCACTTGCTACTGTCTGTAAGTAGTACTACTTCTGTCATTAAGTCTCTCTATATAGGTCAGCTCTTTCATTGCATGTATTTATACTTATCCTCACTATATTATGCAGATTGAAGATCGCCGAATTGAAGAAAAGGCAAATCGGTGATATTGGGTTCATTAACACAAATCTCATAGATGCATATACGGTTGAAAAAAATCCCAAAGAAGCCGAGGCCAACTTGCTACAATCGTTGGTATTAAATCAAAACAAAGATATAATACTCTTTCCTTACAACTTCAAGTGAGTGTTACTGTCTTGTGCATATTCGGTTTCCCTTATTAGTCCAGGTTATGGTAATGTAATTGATGACTTATGCATGCATGCGCAGCTTCCACTATATTCTCCTAGAGATTAAGCTTGAGCCGGGAGTAGTAACCGTCTTAGACTCGAGACGAAAAGATCCCCAGGACTATGCGAACATGACTCAAATGCTCCAGAAGTAAGTTAAATCGATCATTATCCACCATATCAGCAACTTTGTTCATTTCCTGATATCAAGTAATTGTTTTCTTTGTCTGGCAGGGTTTGGAGAAAATTCACCTCAAAAGCTCCGGGACTCCCGAAGAAGCTGCAATTTAGACACCCGAAAGTAAGTACCATAGTAGCATGTTCCGCGCATATCCTAGTGATTCAAGCGCTAGTTTCATCAATACCATTTAGCATGCTTGCTTATCAGTTTGATTGACCTCTATTTCTTGTAAAGTGGTTGTGGCAATAACCCGGGAATAATTACTGTGGATACTACGTTTGCGAGTCCATCCGCCACACGACCTGTGAGCGGGGCTACACTGAAGAACAATATAAAGTGCGTAAGCAATAATATTCACAATTTTATTTTATTACCATCATTTGTGTTGAGTTTCATTTATTCATATATATATATATATATATATATATATATATATATATATATATATATATATATATATATATATATATATATATATATATATATATATATATATATATATATATATATATATATATATATATATATATATATATATATATATATATATATAGGGTCGCGCTATTCGTCACCCTGGGTGAGGAATTCTTATTCCTCACCCCAGCCTATCTCTCACGGACAGAACTCTAAACGTAAGAAACAAAAGCATGTGTGGTAAAGTTACAGCCTGGAAAAGGAACTGCTCTCTTCCGTGAAGCAATGGAGAGCACCGTAATATTACCTACTGCATGCTAGTAATTTCAATCGTGCATGTGTGCAACCTATATAGCGCATAAAAGTGGCGGTAAAGAAATCAAATTATCTCGCCGTAATTTTACGAAGTGAGTAGCTGATGATGTGTTCCAATTTTATTTGTATGCCTGGCCATTTTATGGAGTATTATTTTATGTAACTTTTTTTATGTGACCAAGGAGGGGATTGGCATCATGTAGTTGTGGTCATGTATTTTCCAATCTTTGGACAATGAAGCTTTTCCAAATATCTTTGTGCGGTCTGCCTCCTCAAACATATTTCTTGACGCCTGTCGACTCCCCAATTGTTGCAATGGCCAGCAATAACTCATTGTCGCATCATCCAGCTATGTACATCTCCACGTTAGTGCCGTCATCAGTTCCCAACGCAAGATGCATATATTTATGTTCTTTCTCAACTCTAGTATCTAACATATGTAGCTGAATTCCTATATAGATATAGCCATGGTGATGTAAACAGTGTACATAGAGCAGGGAGGAGAAAAGGGAACATCAACAGCGATTGTTCACACAGGTTTGGTGACAACCAGAAAATTCAAATAATTTTGGCACAAAATTATAGTAAACAGTATTTACATTCACCATTTCAGCAGACTAAGATATGAATAGCCATAGCTTCAACATTTGTGAAAACACATGATCGTGCTCATGTGGAATGAAAAGACATAAAAAAATGCAGTGCAGCAAGTAGAATGGCTGCCAGAATGTCTTTTGCCTAGATTGTGAAGGAAATTGCCAGCTTAACCACACCAAGATTTCGTAGGAAGATTTTTGTACACTTGTCTTCTCGCTGGTGAAAGAACAGAAGATATCATCATCACTATAAAAAGACACTACTGTTTCTTTTCACACTACTGTTTCGGCTTCTAGCACAAAGCATTTTCCAAATCGAGAGACATGGCAACCAGAGAGAGCATTTTACAAAGAAAACCATGTACAGACATATCTCTTATCATGCAAACCAAGCAATACCCAACCATTTTGGTGGTGTGACCAGAAGGATAATACATAGTCCAGCAAAAGCATGCGAGAAAAAGCACACAAGTAGGTAGATCCTTGCTAGCTGTCCTTAACATGGCGGCAGATAAACACGAGAAAAGGACTCATTTGTACAAATCAGTGGGAAGATATCTAAAAAAATTCCTGCAAATCAGTTTAAGTGTCAAACTCTCACTAGAACAAAGTCATTCTTCTACTATCGTATAATGGACTATGTATACGTGCGATTGGGACACAAAACAAGAGTATGGCACTTGAACTGATTTGCAAGGATATTTCCTGGACCATGCTTTATATATTTGATATAGAATGAATTGAACAAGTAACTCCTAAAATATGGTTTGCAGTGGAGGCTACTAGACATAATATCATGAAGGAAAGTATAAGCCCCAATAATTGAGCTTGTAGGCACAATTTGCGATACCGGTTCAAATTTAGTAAGTTGACTAAATTAATTTCACTTGAAGGCATGGTAAGTTGCTACATGCACAGCTAATTTTATTATGAAAAATTACTCTGTTGACTTAAAACAAGGAGGGTAAACAAATGTTATTGTCTAGTAGCTACTCCCTCCGTTCCAAAATAGATGACCCAACTTTGTACTAAAGTTAGTATAAAGTTGAGTCATCTATTTTGGAACGGAGGGAGCAGTATTTAAGGAGATCGAAGCTTAGTTTGGGGAACTAAAGGCGAAGCAGTGCAATTGACCTTGTATGGAAAACAAAAATCACTTCATGCAAGACTAGAAATATATGATACCTATCTGGTTATGACTTTATCGATGTTGCCGCTGCTCCCAACCTCAAGGCGATTTGATGGCCTTTTTCCTCGATTCTTCATAAAAATACTAGAGTGTACAAGTAGTTGACACTTCTTATATGATTAAGACTATTTCAGAGCAGCAATAATACTGAACTTTGATATCCAAACGACAAAGATATCTGAAGGTTTTTCAAACAAAATCTAATGTTTCCCCTAAATCTAACTACATTTACACATTTTGTAGAAAAAGGAGGGGGAAATATTGAAGTTACTACACGACAATAATCTTAGCATGCAGTGGCATGGTGCCTAAACAACAATATTTTTTTCAAGAAACTCTTGTTAATTTTACATAACAAAACAAGAGAATCAGGAAAAGGGGAGCCTGGGAGAGATGGAGATCTGAAAAACCTAGATTTTCGGACGAGGAAAAGGAAGAGAAATAGGAGGAGGATCAAGGAATACTTACAGGAGAGAACCAAGCATTCCTTGATGCATGTGTCACTGGCGATCGTGTATGGAGAGGGGAAGCCGGCCACACATAATCTTGGCTCGAAACGAGTATTTAGCTTGTAGGACAACTATGCCCTAAACAAGTAAATATGGGGCTGAAATGAAAATAAAAAATACAATGCTTAACCTCTGCATATGGGCAATCTATTTAAATTCAGATAACTGAATTTCTTACTAAATGTGACCAAACTAGAGCATGGAGCAGATACTTCCCATGGGAGAATAAATCAATACATGCTCATGGCATGGAAATCAGATCAGTCCAAGATTAAATTCAGCTAACAACAGTACAACTAAGCTCTGAGAGAAATGCATCATCAAACCAACAAAAATAAAGGAAGAAATTGAATTTAGATAGAGAGCCAAGCACAAATCTAAATTTAAGCCAACATATATATGTCTAGCCTATGAGAAACATTACATGGCATTTGAAAAATGGAAACATCAAGGTTTGCAACCATCAAATCAACAAATTTTGTTTGAGGATTCTCCAATTATGTCATAAATTAAATGATTAATCTGAGATTTCTAAAATACGTTTGAAATTCAGAATGAGAGACATGGTACTATGGTACAGTAGCTGATTCCTAATTGGGAATAAACATATACAAAGGCCAAAGCCAAACCATAATATAAACCTACTAATGGGGGCTTCCTGCACAATACTCGTCCTGCATAACATGCCAATTAATGTAAACATCAGTAGTGACTAATCAGAAGAATACAGACAGACTCATGCACACACATACAGAGGGAGAGAAGGTAAGAGGAAAAGAGAGAAACCTATCCAGAGGGTAGCGGCTAGGACAAGAAGGCCATGGATCCTCATCTAGCTGGTTGAAGAAGTAGGGGCATCTTACGCGGGATCTGCTTTCAAAGGTCGTAGGAAGGGGGCCGCGACCGTCGCTACATACAGAGACTCCCTGTTATTATGCGCAACAAAAAGGAAGTGGGATGGATTCCGGCGCCGATGGGATGACGACATGATATGGCAGGGCTCGGGGGCGGGGAATAGCAAGGCAGGCCGGGCCATCGCCAGTGCGGCGAAGGGAGCGGAAGGTGGAGGCGAGTCGAGGCACGGCCGCCGGCCGACGAGGCTGCCACCCGTCGAGAAGCCTCTGCTCGCCTCGACGCTGCACCAGCCAACACGGACACTCCCAGCGCCGCGCAGACCGGAATCCGCCGTCGGCTCGCCGCGGAAACCTAGTCGCTCACCTCCAAACCGCTCGCTGCTTCCGTTCCCAATAGATTCAGAAATTGCGGGGAGTGGGGTCTGCTCCCATCGTAAAAACACAGTTCGTAGGGAATACATTACCTCAGCTGGGGAGCGGTGCGAGCGGGTGCGACAGAGCCGAGTCGCCTGCCGGCTGGCTGGGTCGTTCGACCGGGGTGAGGAATTATTTATTCTTCACCCAGGGTCTTAAATAGAGTTTCTATATATATGTATTGACCCCCTTCTTCAAATTAGATCTTTCGGATGCGGGATGAACTCCTAACAGAACATCGTATGCGAGCAATTCAAGAGGAATTGGGGCATTCTTCCTTGACCACGTGATCGCTGAAAACGGAGAATACTATGTGGACCCTGTGTTCCTACAATATAATTAGGAGATTGTATTGTAAGAGATAATTATTGTATATATGTAGCCGGTAGTGTCGGATAGATATACGAGAACTTGTTGTTCGACCAATATCTCAGAGAAGGAGAGGTGGTCGATATCACTTCTCTCTGTATGCATATGTTCATGACGATCTTCTGTTTCCTTCATTTGATTACTAGCTAGCGTGTCTACTCCTCTCCATACGTATATAGTACGTAGCGTCGACCAAGCACGGAGATAAGAGAGGACACTTCTCTCTATTAATTAGCTAGCTAACACAATATATGAAACACCTAAATTAACCCCCCAAAACCCCTAAACCACCCCATTTAAAAAAAAAACAAAAACCTCAGCTCCTGCCAGGTGCTGACGCGTGGATGCCTATTGGTCCCGGTTGCTGGCACCAACCGGACCAAAGGCCCTCCTGCCTGGGCTCCCCACACCGGCCACGTGGACGGCCTTTAGTCCCGGTTCGTGTAAGAACCGGGACTAAAGGTCTAGGGCATTAGTAACGACCCTTTAGTCCCGGTTCCAGAACCGGGACTAAAGGCCCTTACGAACCGGGGTAAAAGCCCCTTTTCCTACTAGTGCATCTATACGGTTCTATCACCAAGTGTGTTATGTTATGTTTGGCACTCATGAACGTGGTTTATAATTACAACTCTACTATTGCAATGTGGTCGCTGCTGTCCTTGACTCCTGTGCTACTATTTGCTTGTGCAAAACATGGTTTCTGATCCCAAAACAGTCCCTTTCTTCTATTTTGTTACTGCGGATGATTATTGTTTGTATTTTTACGGTTCTAGCCTAAAACGAATGGTCGTGTTCCACTTTAAACTAGAAGTAGATCGTTGATGTCGCTGATCATCATTGCCTACTTTCCGGTGTTTCTTGGATGATCTTCAAGGTTTGATTGCAGCTCATTTTTATTCCACCACTAGTAGAAAAAGGGCCTTTAGTCCCGGTTCTGAAACCGGGACTAAAGGGTCGTTACTAAAGCCTCCCCTTTTGTCCCGGTTCTTACACGAACCGGGACTAAAGGCCCTCCACGTGGCCGCTGCCTGGAGGTCCACCTTTAGTCCCGGTTGGTAACACGAACCGGTACTAAAGAAAATTTTATGATTTTTTTTGATTTTTTTTTATTTTTAAATTTCTGAATTATTTTAACCTCTAATCTCTAATCACCCCTCATCACTGCTCAATTTAACCTCTAATCTCTAATCACCCCTCATCATTCTAAATCATCTAACTTTCCGGACGGTCACCCATCCTCTCACTACTCCAGCACGCTTAACTTCCGGGTTCTATTCTGCCTCGTTTCCAAGTCTGCACTTATTGTTTTACTGACAATAGTAAGATGTCAATCCTATTAACCCTCAGGAATTTAGGTTGAGCATGAAGTCACACATTTCACCGTTTGAGTTTGAAACTATTGTTCTAAAAAACAATAATTATTTAGTAACACTAATATTTCTTGAATAAGTAGTCTGACCATAGTTTGACCACAGTTTGACCAATTTGACCAGATTTGACCAAAATTCAAAAAAAACTGAAATAATTATTTAGTAACACTAATATTTCTTGAATAAGTACTTTGACCATAGTTTGACCATAGTTTGACCACAATTTGACCAGATTTGACCAAAATTCAAAAAAACTGAAATAATTATTTAGTAACACTATTATTCTTGAATAATTATTTAGTAACACTAATACTTCTTGAATAAGTAGTTCGACCATAGTTTGACCAGATTTAACAAAAATTCAAAAAAAACTGAAATTTGAGCATAACTTTTTTTCCTTTTAGAATTTGAGGATTCTAAAAATTTGCAAATAGGCCATAGGCCGTCAAAATCGGATGCGGATTTTTGTGCTAAACATTTTGATATATTATACATTTTTTTCTGACATAGTATGCAAAAGTTATAGCCGTTTTACATTTTCCCTACACTTTTTGCAAAACATGTCCAAATTTAAGTTTTAAAATTTTCCTAACTAGTACATGTAGTAACATAACTACATCTGGAAGGATTTTAATTTTTGAAGTTTTTATCATTTTCTTTTGCTTTTTACAAAACTGAAAAGGCGATCCACAAGGGGGGGTAGAGTTTGAAAATGGGACCTTTAGTACCGGTTCGTGCCACGAACCGGTACTAATGCCTCAAACCCCATTAGTACCGGTTGGTGGCTCGAACCGGTACTAAAGGTACCTTTAGTCCCGGTTGGTGCCACGAACCGGTACTAATGGGCATCACACCCTTTAGTCCCGGTTCGTGGCACCAACCGGGACTAAAGGTCCCATTTGAACCGGGACTAATGCCTGTACGGTGCCCTAGCAGCTCGAACCGGGACTAATGCTCACATTAGTCCCGGTTCGTAATGCAACCGGGATTAATGCTCTTTTCTGGCCGAACCAAAGCCCTGTTTTCTGCTAGTGCACCTGCAAAAAAAGAGTTCATTTTTTAATCAGACTAAAATTTTGGACACAAAGTGTTTTCAAGTGTTTCTTCCATCCTCCCTCCCCCTATCCTAAGACACTAGGATTTAGGATGGCGGAGCTGATCACGTGCCGAATGTCCCTTTGTATGCCATTTTGTCCATGAGAGGTGGCAGGGACCCCTGCAGTTTTGCACTTGTGTTGGTATGGCGAGATTTTTAGTTTAGCTTTTGGTCCCATGTTGGTGGTGAGCCGATGGTGCCGCCGTTTGCAAGGAATAAGTCCTCCCCACCTCTTTGCCATTACGATGGTGCTTCTTGGCTCCGGGTTTGTCTTTTCCTCCATGAATTTGTCTTAGAGGTGCTATCCCGCAGAGTGGATGGCATGGCTATTCGTCTTGGTCTTCCGACACATGTTACGACTGACGAAGGATGACCAGCATCAACCTCGGCTGTGAAGGAAATATGCCCTAGAGGCAATAATAAAGTTGTTATTTATATTTCCTTATATCATGATAAATGTTTATTATTCATGCTAGAATTGTATTAACCGGAAACTTAGTACATGTGTGAATACATAGATAAAACAGAGCGTCCCTAGTATGCCTCTACTTGACTAGCTCGTTAATCAAAGATGGTTATGTTTCCTGACCATAGACATGTGTTGTCATTTGATGAACGTGATCACATCATTATAGAATGATGTGATGGACAAGACCCATCCGTTAGCTTAGCATAATGATCGTTTAGTTTTATTGCTATTGCTTTCATCATGACTTATACATGTTCCTCTGACTATGAGATTATGCAACTCCCGAATACCGGAGGAACACCTTGTGTGATATCAAAGATCACAACGTAACTGGGTGATTATAAATATGCTCTACAGGTGTCTCCGATGGTGTTTGTTGAGTTGGCATAGATCGAGATTAGGATTTGTCACTCCGTGTATTAGAGAGGTATCTCTGGGCCCTCTCGGTAATGCACATCACTATGAGCCTTGCAAGCAATGTGACTAATGAGTTAGTCACGGGATGATGCATTACGGAACGAATAAAGAGACTTGCCGGTAACAAGATTGAACTAGGTATGATGATATCGACGATCGAATCTCGGGCAAGTAACATACCGATGACAAAGGGAACAACATATGTTGTTATGCGGTTTGACCGAAGATCTTCGTAGAATATGTAGGAGCCAATACGAGCATCCAAGTTCCGCTATTGGTTATTGGCCGGAGACATGTCTCGGTCATGTCTACATAGTTCTTGAACCCGTAGGGTCCGCACGCTTAATGTTCGATGACGATTTGTATTATATGAGTTATGTGATTTGGTGACCGAATGTTATTCGGAGTCCCGGATGAGATCACCGACATGACGAGGAGTCTCGAAATGGTCGAGAGGTAAAGATTCATATATAAGACGATAGTATTCGGACACTGGAAGTGTTTGGGGGTACCAGGTACGTATCGGGTCACCGGAAGGGGTTCCGGGCACCCCCCGGCAAAGATATGGGCCTTATTGGGCCAAGGGCGGGACAGACCAGCCCCTAGTGGGCTGGTGCGGCCCATATATGCGAAATAGCTGGAGAAGGAAAGAGGGGAAGAGTGAAAGGAAAGAGGAGGATTCGGCCTCCCCTTCCCTTCTCTCCTCCTCTCTTTCCTACCCACTCCAACACTTTTGGAAGGGGGGGAGGCCGAATTGGACAAGGCCCCCCAAGTAGGATTCCTCCTACTTGGGCACGCCCTTGATGCTCCTCTCCCCCTCACACCTATATATACGTGGGGACGGGGCGCCTAGAACACAAGAACAAACATTATTAGCCGTGTGCGGCGCCCTCCTCCACAGTTTACTCCTCCGGTCATATTCACGTAGTGCTTAGGCGAAGCCCTGCGCGGATTCCTTTACCATCACCGTCACCATGCCGACGTGCTGACGGAACTCTCCCTCGACACTTTGCTGGATTAAGAGTTCGAGGGACGTCATCGAGTTGTACGTGTGCAGATCGCATAGGCGCCATACTTTCGGTACTAGGATCGGTTGGATCGTGAAGACGTACGACTACATCTACCGCGTTGTCATAACGCTTCCGCTTTCGGTCTACGAGGGTACGTAGACAACACTCTCCCCTCTCGTTGCTATGCATCACATAGATGGATCTTGCGTGTGCGTAGGATTTTTTTTGAAATTACTGCGTTCCCCAACAGTGATGTCCGAGCCAGATCTATGCGTAGATGTTATATGCACGAGAGAACACAAATGAGTTGTGGGCGATAATAGTCATACTGCTTACCAGCATGTCATACTTTGATTCGGCGGTATTGTTGGATGAAGCGGCCCGGAGCGACATTAGGTGTACGCTTACACTAGTAGAAAAAGGACCTAATGTGAGACACATTAGTCCCGGTTCGATTTGGGCCCGGTACTAATGGTACCATTGGTGCCGGTTCGAATGACTATGCATTAATGCCGGTTCGTGTTGAACCTTTAGTACCGGTTCGTGCCACGAACCGGTACTAAAGGGGTGGTGGCAGGCTGGCGTCAGGCCGGGGCCCACGATCACCTATAGTACCGGTTCGTGGCACAAACCGGTACTAAAGGGCTAACCTTTAGTATTGGCTCGTGCCATGAACCGGGACTAAAGGGGTCTGACCTATAGTCCCTGTTGGAGACAGAAACCGGGACTATAGAGCAATTTTCAAACACTATCCCCCAGGTGTATCGCCATTTCAGTTTTGAAAAAATCAAAAGAAAATGATAAAAACTTCAAAAAATAAAATCCTTCGAGAGGTAGTTATATTACTACATCTACTAGTTAGGAAAAATTTAAAACTTAAATTTGGAAATGTTTTGCAAAAAGTGTAGGGAAAATGTAAAACGGCTATAACTTTTGCATACGATGTCGGAAAAAACGTATCATATATCAAAAAATTCAGCACGAAAATCCGCATCCAATTTTGACCACCTACGGCTTGTTTGTAATTTTTTAGAATCCTCAAATTCCAAAAGGAAAAAAGATATGCTCAAATTTCAGTTTTTATTTTTAATTTTGGTCAAACTATGGTCAAACTACTTATTCAAGAAGTATTAATGTTACTACATAATTATCCGAGAATATTAGTGTTACTAAATAATTATTTCAATTTTTTGATCTTTGGTCAAATCTGGTCAAACTGTGGTCAAACAATGGTCAAACTAATTATTCAAGAAATATTAGTGTTACTAAATAATTAATGTTTTTTAGAATAATAGTTTCAAACTGAAACGGTGAAACGTGTGACCTAATGCTCAAGCTAAACTGCTGAGGGTTAATAGGATTGACAGCTTACATTTGTCAGGAAAGCAACAAGTGCAGACTTGGAAAGTAGGGGGAATAGAACTCCGAAGTTAAGCGTGCTCAGGCTGGGGGAGTGAGAGGATGGGTGACCGGCCGAGAAGTTAGACTATTTGGAATGAGTGATCCACACTTGAGCAGTTAAGAGGGGTGATTAGAGACTAAATCATCAAATAATTCAGAAAATCGAAAAAAAATCAATTTTTTTCCAACATTTTCAAAAAATAAATAAAAAATACCTTTAGTACCGGTTGGTAACACCAACCGGTACTAAAGGTCCCCCATACCACGGGGCGAGCTCACGCAACATGGTTGGCCTTTAGTGGAGGTTCGTGCAGAACTGGTACTAAAGGGGGGGGGGTCTTTAGTCTCCACCATTTAGTGCCGGTTGCAGAACCGACACTAAAGGCCCTTACGAACCGGTTTTAAAGCTCCGTTTTCTACTAGTGTTATGTGAGACTGGTTCTACCGACGTGCTTCGCACACAGGTGACTGGCGGGTGTCACTTTCTCCAACTTTAGTTGAATCAAGTGTGGCTATGCCCGGTCCTTGTTGAAGGTTAAAACATCACACTTGACGAAAAATCATTGTGGTTTTCATGCGTAGGTAAGAACGGTTCTTGCTCAGCCCATAGCAGCCGCGTAAAACTTGCAACAACAAAGTAGAGGACGTCTAACTTGTTTTTGCAGGGCATGTTGTGATGTGATATGGTCAATACATGATGCTAAATTTTATTGTATGAGATGATCATGTTTTGTAACAGAGTTATCGGCAACTGGCAGGAGCCATATGGTTGTCGCTTTATTGTATGAAATGCAATCTCCATGTAATTGCTTTACTTTATCACTAAGCGGTAGCGATAGTCGTAGAAGCAATAGTTGGCGAGACGACAACGATGCTTCGATGGAGATCAAGGTGTCAAGCCGGTGACGATGGTGATCATGACGGTGCTTTGGAGATGGAGATCAAAGGCACAAGATGATGACGACCATATCATATCACTTATATTGATTGCATGTGATGTTTATCCTTTATGCATCTTATTTTTCTTAGTTCGGCGGTAGCATTATAAGATGATCTCTCACTAAATTTCAAGGTACAAGTGTTCTCCATGAGTATGCACCGTTGCGAAAGTTCGTCGTGCCGAGACACCACGTGATGATCGGGTGTGATAAGCTCTACGTTCACATACAACGAGTGCAACCAGTTTTGCACACGCAGAATACTCGGGTTAAACTTGACGAGCCTAGCATATGCAGATATGGCCTCGGAACACTGAGACCGAAAGGTCGAGCGTGAATCATATAGTAGATATGATCAACATAGTGATGTTCACAATGAAAAACTACTCCATCTCACGTGATGATCGGACATAGTTTAGTTGATTTGAATCACGTGATCACTTAGATGATTAGAGGGATGTCTATCTAAGTGGGAGTTCTTAAGTAATATGATTAATTGAACTTTAATTTATCATGAACTTAGTACCTGATAGTATTTGGATGTCTATGTTTGTTGTAGATCAATAGCTCGCGATGTAGTTCCCCATTTTTTTTGATATGTTCCTAGAGAAAAACTATGTTGAAAGATGATAGTAGAAATGATGCGGACTAGGTCCGTGATATGAGGATTGTCCTCATTGCTGCACAGAAGACTTATGTCCTTAATGCACCGCTAGGTGACAGACCTATTGCAGGAGCAGATGCATATGTTATGAACGTTTTGGCAAGCTCGGTATGATGACTACTTGATAGTTTAGTGCGCCATGCTTTACGTCTTAGAACCGTGACTTCAAAAACGTTTTGAACGCCACAGAGCATATAAGATGTTCCAAGAGCTGAAATTGGTATTTCATACTCATGCCCGAGTCGAGAGGTATGAGAGCTCTGACAAGTACTTTGCCTACAAGATGGAGGAGAATAGCTCAACCAGTGAGCATGTGCTCAGCTTATCTGAGTACTACAATCGCTTGAATCAAGTGGGAGTTAATCTTCCAGATAAAATAGTCACTACTGGAATCAGCTAATTTGCCATCTGCCAGCTCTTTGCCGTCTGCTAGCTGACGGCAAAGAAGCTCTTTGCCATCAGCTACCCAAAAGCAGACGACAAAGAAATGGCAGACGACAAAACAGGCCTTTGCCATCCGCCGGCTCTTTGCCGTCAGCCAGCTGACGGCAAAGAATCTTTGCCGTCCGCTGGCTGACGGAAGATTGAGAGAGGTGGCCCCCACCCCCCCCCCCCCCCACCCCGCCCGTTTAGAAAAACTTAACGCCCCACGGCAAAGAGAGATAAAGGCGGACGGCAAAGATTGGCGGACGACAAAGAGCAGACTAACTAACGGCCCCCACCCCCCCCCCGCCCGTTACTCTCTCTTCTCTCCCTCTCTCCTCCCCGACGCGCCCCGCCACCAGATCCAACGTCCACCGCCGCCGCCCCCGCCCCCCGCCGCCCGGCGCCGCCCTCACCCCCGCACCCGCTTGGCACGTCGCCCCACCACCCCTCCGCCCCCACCCCACCCGCCGACGCCCCGTCGCCCCGCCACCGCCGCCAGGCGCCGCCCCCGGCACCGCCCCCGCCACCGCCCCCGACGCCCCGTCGCCCCGCCACCTGCCGCCCGGCACCGCCCCCGCCGCCCGGCGCCCCCCCGCCACCGCCCCCGCCGACCGTCCCTTTGCTCCGGTGAGGGACTACTTTTTTTCTTCTGTTTTTTCATTTTTTCTGTTTAATTGTTAGTGCTAGATTGTGTTAGTGTTAGTGTTAGAAAAGAATGAGAAGAAGTAGAAGTAGTAGAAGAAGTAGAAGAAGAAGAAAAGAGAAGAAGTAGAAAAAAGATGAAAAAAGAAAAAGAAGAAAAGAAGTAGAAGAAGAAGAAAGGAAGAAAAGAAAAGAAGTACAAAAAAGATGTAAAAAGAAGAAGAAGAAAAGAAGTAGAAGAAGTAGAAGAAGAAGAAAGAAGAACGAAAAGAAGTAAAAAAGTAGAAAAAAGATGAAAGAAGAAGAAGAAGAAAGGAAAGAAGAAGAAGAAGAAGAAGAAGAAGAAGAGAAAGAAAGAAGAAGAAAGGAAAGAAGAAGAAGAAGAAGAAGAAGAAGAAGAGAAAGAGAAAGAAAGAAGAAGAAGGATAGAAGGAAACACCCCGACACCCCGACCCCCTGACCCCTGACCCCGACACCCCGACCCCGACACCACACCCCGACCCCGACACGACACCCCCGACCCCCTGACCCCCTGACCCCGACACCCCGACTCCGACACCACACCCCGACCCCGGCACGACACCCCGACGCCCGACCCCCCGACCCCCTGACCCCGACACCCCAACTCCGACACCACACCCCGACACCCCGACCCCGACACGACACCCCGACACCCGACCCCCTGACCCCCTGACCCCCCAACCCGACACCACACCCCGACACCCGACCCCGACTCCACCCCGACACCCGACCCCCTAACCCCCTGACCCCGACACGACACCCCGAAACCCCGACCCCGAAACAGCACCCCGACCCCGACACGGCACCCCGACACCGACACGACACCCTGACCCCCGACACCTCCCGAAAAGGTGTTCTTTGGCCTTGCAGAGGCCGATGGGGTCATATATTTGTGAATTATTAGTTAGGTCATATATTTTTCGATTTTGTTATGAAAACATCATATATAATTGTGTTGATCGGGTAGATTTAAATGTGAATTTGTTTCATCGCTGCGAGGTTTGGTGGTCGACGACCTCGCCGTGCGTTTGACAAGCTTTGCCCCTTCGTTCGTGGGTGAGCACAAATGACATGTCCTCCTCCCCCGTTAATTATTTGCTCTGTTCCGGTGTTCGTGCCGATGAAACTTGATAGCTAGCTATATATGTGTCTTGAATCATCAGTATGCGTAACCAATATGTGTCTCCCGTTCGAAAGCGTCATAGTTATAAATATGCATGCATTTGCATATTTATAACCTTGATTCTTTCGAATTGTCCAACGCTATCCATGGACAGCCCGAGTATGTTTAGATTGGGTTCGTTTTCCCATATGCTTTGCTCCGGATCTGACGCATAAGTTTCGTCAGTGCCTCCCCTGTTGTTCTCCGGGTACACATCCTCTCTGTTTATTGCAGAGACGTGTATCGGGAGAACAGCGGGGAGGTGCTGCCGAAATTTTGCGTAGGATTCGGAGCATAGCATGGGAAAATGAACCCAATCTAAACATACTCGGGTGGGATTAGGACCTATCATTACCTATTAGAGTGTAGGTTGCATGGACGTAATAAAATTGACAAAGTAGATCAACTGATGAATATATACATGGTGAATTATATATATATATATTTGTTGTGTGTCTAGTAGCTCTGAAAGTCAAGATGAGTGATCGTGCGTGGATGTACACCGGTCACACTGGTCAGAACAAATGGAGCACTGAATGGTTCACAAAACCAAGGGGTTTGTGCAAGCCGCATTTGCAAATGGCCAGAGGAAAACCTGGTGCCCCTGTTTACGGTGCGGCAATTGGGAAAAGAGGACAAAGGCTGAAATGGGCAAACACCTGTAGAAGAGTGGTTTTACGCCCGATTATACGGTGTGGACATTTCATGGTGAGTCTGCCCAACGTGACCGAGCTGAGGTGGATCGTCGTCGCACCGACGAGCATGGTACCGGGATGGAAAACATGGTGCAAGACTTCGATGATGCTCGGGATTCGAACGAGGAGATGGAGGAATCTGCAAAGGCCTTCAATGAAATGTTGGAGTCTTCAAAACGTCCGCTCCATGAGCACACTGAGCTTTGTCAGTTGGATGCCATCTCACAAGTAATGGCTCTGAAGGCTCAGTTCAACTTGGGCAGAGAATGCTACGATGCAATGATGACAGTATTTGGACGCTTTCTACCCAAAGGCCATGTAATGCCTGCAAACCTGTACCAGTCGGACAAAATCCTCCGTGCACTGAAGATGCCCTATGAGAAGATACATGCCTGTGAGAAAGGATGTGTCTTGTTTAGGCTTGACTATGCGGACTTGAACTATTGTCCCATTTGCATGTCTTCCAGGTATGTTGTGGTAGACAACGGTATGGGTGAGAAGACACAGACCAAAATCCCCGTTAGTGTTCTTCGGTATATGCAAACCGTACCAAGACTTCAACGTATTTTCATGGTCGAAGAGACGGCCAGACAGCTGACATGGCACAAAACGGGCAAAAGAACCGAACTAGATGCAGATGGGAATCTGATGATCGTACACACATCGGATGGTGTTGCGTGGAAAAAGTTTTATGAATTACATGCTGACAAAGCGGCAGATCCGAGGCATCCTCGAGTCGGCATCAGCACGGATGGGTTCAGTGTGTTTGGTATGACGGCAGCCCAATACAGTTGTTGGCCCGTATTTGTCTTTCCACTCAATCTCCCCCCGGACAGATTATGCAAAGAAAGAACATTTTCCTGACGTTGATAATTCCAGGGCCCAACTATCCGGGGAAAATATGAATGTGTACATGCAGCCGCTTAAGGACGAATTGCAAGAAGCCTGGGATAATGGGTTCAAGACATACGACGCCTATAGCAAACAGAACTTCATAATGCGTGTCTGGTACATGTACTCGACGCATGACTTGCCGGCGTATGCGCTATTTGTTGGCTGGTGTGTGCATGGAAGGTTCCCGTGCCCCACATGCAAGGGAGCTCTTGAGTTTCGTTGGCTTCAGGCCGGTCGCAAGTTTTCTTGTTCGACATGCATAGACAGTTCCTGAATCCTTGCCATAAGTTCAGGAAAGACAAGAAGAACTTCATCAGAGGTAGAGTTGTCAAAAACTCTGCACCACCTGCATTGACAGGCCAACAGACCCTGGATCAGTTAAACGCTCTCGAGCCAGATCCAGAGCGTCCAGGGTACTTCAAGGGGTATAATTCTAAGCACGCCTGGACTCACAAAACATGCTTATGGGATCTGCCTTACTTCAAAGACCTCCTTTGCCCACACAACATCGACGTGATGCACACTGAGAAGAATATCGCCGAGGCACTTTTTGGTACATTGTTCGGCATAGATGGGAAGTCAAAGGATAATACTAAGGCTAGAGTCGATCTGGAGGCGCTATGTGATAGGCCGTTACAAAACATGAAAGAACCGAAAGGAAAGCAGAACTGGACGAAGCCAAAGGCATGGTTCAATCTTGGAAGGCCAGCTATGAGGGAAATTATCTTGTGGGTGAAAATGCAGTTGATGTTCCCCGATGGGTATGCAGCGAATCTAAAGAGGGGAGCCAGTCATGATAAGTTGAAGATATTTGGTCTCAAGAGTCATGATTGGCACATATGGATTGAGCGGGTAATGCCGGTGATGTTGCGTGGCTTCATCCCTGAGGATGAATGGCTAGTACTGGCAGAACTCAGCTATTTCTTCCGTGTTCTTTGTGCGAAAGAACTATCGCCTGGCGTGCTAGAAGAAATGGAAGAGTTGGCGCCGGAGTTGATCTGCAAGTTAGAGAAGATCTTTCCACCGGGCTTCTTTAATCCAATGCAGCATTTGATTTTGCAT